>NC_069506.1:74007043-74262043 GCF_027579735.1 Bombina bombina | reverse complement strand
CACAGTAATAGTCACCTGCACACACAGATATCCCCCTAAAATAGCTATAACTAAAAACAAACTAAAAACTACTTCCAAAACTATTCAGCTTTGATATTAAAGGGACAGTATACACTCATTTTCATATAACTGCATGTAATAGACACTACTATAAAGAATAATATGCACAGATACTGATATAAAAATCCAGTATAAAACTGTTTAAAAACTGTTTAAAAACTTACTTAGAAGCTATCAGTTTGGCTCTGTTGAAAAGGTAGTTGGAAAGCCCACTGCAAGTGACAAATAAGACACTCCCCCCCTCCCCCTTCTTTTGCATATGAAAAGACCCTTTACACAAACAGGAGCAAGCTGGAGTAGGTAGTCGAGCGTATTCACATAAAACTTTGGGGCTTTTTTAGGAGTCAGAGCAATGTTATTTAAAAATAAGCAAAACTATACATTTTTTTTTTAAAAGAAAACTTTATGGGCTATATAAATAGATCATCTACAAAACATTTATGCAAAGAAAAAATGAGTGTATAATGTCCATTTAATGAGTTTTTTGGGTTCATTGAGAACATGGTTGTTGTTCAATAATAAAATTAATCCTCAAAAATACAACTTGCCTAATAATTCTGCACTCCTTGTATATATATACACATACATACACACACATATATATATATACACATACATACACACACATATATATATATACACATACATACACACACACATATATATATATACACATACATACACACACATATATATATACACATACATACACACACATATATATATATACACATACATACACACACATATATATACACACACTTTGGAGTTCTTTCCACTCAAATACCTGAAAACAAGAGACATAATTTTAATTCAATTTTCATATATGTTTTACTGTGCATTTACACATTTACTGTAAATATGTTACATTCCAATGTACTTCACATAGAAGAAAATGCTCTTCTTATTTTTAAATATATATTCATATATATGTATATATATATATATATATATATATATATATATATATATATATATATATATATATATATATATATATAGGTATAGATATATATTTGACAAAAAATAAGCAGATATATAGGAAGATATATTTAAAAAGAAAAAGAAAATTTTCTTGTATGTGAAGAACATTGGAATGTAAAATATTCATAACTCACGTCAGGTAGAGTGCACTTGGTCTAATGCGGTGTCGGGCTAGTGCACAAGGGATAAAATGTTAGGTATTTTTTCATCAGCATGCTCATTTAAAGAGACACTCAAGTCAAAATTAAACTCACATGATTCAGATAGAGAATGCAATTTTAAACAACTTTCCAATTTACTTCCATTAACAAAATGTGCAGTCTTTTTATACTTTTTGAGTCACCAGCTCCTACTGAGCATGTGCAAGAATTTACAGAATATACATATACGCATTTGTGACTGGCTGATGGCTGTCATGTGACTTTGAAATGTGTCCGAAAATCTACTACTCATATAAAGTTCAGACTAAGTGCTATTGCATTGTCTTTTTATCATATCATGTATTTGTTCATTATGTAAATCCACTGTATTTACTGGTCATTTAAGTCTATGGGGAGTAGAAGTTAACAATGTTGCGATATCGAAAGTCAGTGCATCGGCTTTTGATTGCGCGCAATCAGGGGTCAAGTTCTACAAAAAAAGTGTAGGATCTCCCCAAGACTTTCACTCCCCTCACAATTAATATTTGTTTTATATAAATGTATATATACACACTGTAATTATGTGTATATAATCTATATGGTTTGGTTAATGAAAGCAAATTAAATCCAATGAAGGGTTGAATGGTTGCCTTTGGGCCTGAGACTCCTCCTCTGTCACAGAGTCTCACCCACTTAAGGTGCCATAGTCCTATTTCTGCTGAGGGGAGCTAAATAACCCCGGAGCAAGCCACACAGAAATGTAAGCACCATGTGTTCCACAGTGCGGGTGATCACACAGCAGGACCACTGACAGGTTTGCATTTAGTGTATTTGGTGCTCTGACAAAATGCCGATGGACATTTGGCCGACAGCATTCTGTCCGACTGACATTTGGCCGACGGACAGAATTTCCGAAGCATGTTCCGAGTTCGGCCGAGGGCAGATAGGCTCCGGAGTGCTCTGTTCTAATCAGAGCCTTGGGCGATGCAACCACCTCTGGGAACCTAACCATGGGTCCCAGCCCGCACGTCTTGTAATTCTCTGTCTGGGAAACTATCTATCTATCTATCTATCTATCTATCTATCTATCTATCTATCTATCGAATCTATCTATTTATAT
Source organism: Bombina bombina (assembly GCF_027579735.1). NCBI lineage: Eukaryota > Metazoa > Chordata > Amphibia > Anura > Bombinatoridae > Bombina > Bombina bombina. The sequence goes on along the minus strand of NC_069506.1, from coordinate 74,259,739 downwards.
ATCTATCTATTGAATCTATCTATCTATCTATCTATCTATCTATCTATCTATCTATCGAATGTGTCTATCTATTGCATCTATTTATCTATCTAATCTATCTATCAAGCTATCTATCTATCTATCTATTGAATCTATCTATCTATCTATCTATCTATCTATCTATCGAATGTATCTATCTATCGCATCTATTTATCTATCTAATCTATCTATCAAATCTATCTACCTATCTCGTGGCTGGACTGTTATCTGACACCCACTTGTGTGTCGGACTACAGGGAGTGCAGAATTATTAGGCAAGTTGTATTTTTGAGGATTAATTTTATTATTGAACAACAACCATGTTCTCAATGAACCCAAAAAACTCATTAATATCAAAGCTGAATAGTTTTGGAAGTAGTTTTTAGTTTGTTTTTAGTTATAGCTATTTTAGGGGGATATCTGTGTGTGCAGGTCACTATTACTGTGCATAATTATTAGGCAACTTAACAAAAACCAAATATATACCCATTTCAATTATTTATTTTTACCAGTGAAACCAATATAACATCTCAAAATTCACAAATATACATTTCTGACATTCAAAAACAAAACAAAAACAAATCAGTGACCAATATAGCCACCTTTCTTTGCAAGGACACTCAAAAGCCTGCCATCCATGGATTCTGTCAGTGTTTTGATCTGTTCACCATCAACATTGCGTGCAGCAGCAACCACAGCCTCCCAGACACTGTTCAGAGAGGTGTACTGTTTTCCCTCCTTGTAAATCTCACATTTGATGATGGACCACAGGTTCTCAATGGGGTTCAGATCAGGTGAACAAGGAGGCCATGTCATTAGATTTTCTTCTTTTATACCCTTTCTTGCCAGCCACGCTGTGGAGTACTTGGACGCGTGTGATGGAGCATTGTCCTGCATGAAAATCATGTTTTTCTTGAAGGATGCAGACTTCTTCCTGTACCACTGCTTGAAGAAGGTGTCTTCCAGAAACTGGCAGTAGGACTGGGAGTTGAGCTTGACTCCATCCTCAACCCGAAAAGGCCCCACAAGCTCATCTTTGATGATACCAGCCCAAACCAGTACTCCACCTCCACCTTGCTGGCGTCTGAGTCGGACTGGAGCTCTCTGCCCTTTACCAATCCAGCCACGGGCCCATCCATCTGGCCCATCAAGACTCACTTTCATTTCATCAGTCCATAAAACCTTAGAAAAATCAGTCTTGAGATATTTCTTGGCCCAGTCTTGACGTTTCAGCTTGTGTGTCTTGTTCAGTGGTGGTCGTCTTTCAGCCTTTCTTACCTTGGCCATGTCTCTGAGTATTGCACATTTTGTGCTTTTGGGCACTCCAGTGATGTTGCAGCTCTGAAATATGGCCAAACTGGTGGCAAGTGGCATCTTGGCAGCTGCACGCTTGACTTTTCTCAGTTCATGGGCAGTTATTTTGCACCTTGGTTTTTCCACACGCTTCTTGCGACCCTGTTGACTATTTTGAATGAAACGCTTGATTGTTCGATGATCACGCTTCAGAAGCTTTGCAATTTTAAGAGTGCTGCATCCCTCTGCAAGATATCTCACTATTTTTGACTTTTCTGAGCCTGTCAAGTCCTTCTTTTGACCCATTTTTCCAAAGGAAAGGAAGTTGCCTAATAATTATGCACACCTGATATAGGGTGTTGATGTCATTAGACCACACCCCTTCTCATTACAGAGATGCACATCACCTAATATGCTTAATTGGTAGTAGGCTTTCGATCCTATACAGCTTGGAGTAAGACAACATGCATAAAGAGGATGATGTGGTCAAAATACTCATTTGCCTAATAATTCTGCACTCCCTGTATTATCAGTCGGCCAAATGGTCGTCTGTTAAATGTCCATCGGCTAACAGTCTGGCCACAAGTGTATTGTAGGAAGTCTTACTGCCCATTACTAGATGATCTCACTATCCCTCTAACCAGACTGTGCTTCAGCTCCTCCCACCAGCAGCAGCAGTGTTTACTGGAGCATTTCTATTCTCTGTCCAGAGGGAACTTCGTTCCTCCTGCAAAAATAGTGCAGGAACTCCGTTCCCATGCGTTCCCCCCAGACTTGTCCCCTGCGTGCAAACCATTTACTTTATACAATCGCTAACCCATACGCGTTAAAAGTTTGCATTCAGCTGTGGTTGCGCTCGAACGAAAGTGCAAAATAGTTTGCCACTTGTTATCTTGCCCTATGTGTTTAAAACTAGGTATGTACATTTGTTTATTCGTTTGTGAAACAAATGCGAAATATGGCTGCAGCATTTGGCTATGTTAGGTGCTGTATTTATTAGTTTGAAAGTGCAGCAAATCCAGATTTTGTGTGTTGCACTTTCCTCAGGTACAACCGCCACCGAAAATAGCAGAATGCTGCTGCCCACATCTATATTTGGCATTCTTTTCACAAACAAATGAACAAATGCACATGCCTATTTATAATTTATAATTTTTTTGATATTAAAGGGACAGTAAAGTAATAATTAGACATCCATGATTTAGACAGAGGATACAATTTTAAACAAGTTTCCAATTTACTTCTATTATTTCATTTGCTTCCTTCTCTTGTTATCCTTTGCTGAAAAGTTTATCTAGGTAAGCTTAATTGCAGAAAAGAAACTAGGTTCTAGCTGCTGATTGGTGGCTGCATATATATATATATATATATATATATATATACCGATTGTCATTGGCTTACCCATGTGTTCAGTTAGAAACCAGTAGTGCATTGCTGCTCCTTCAACAAATGATATCAAGAGAATGAAGCAATTTTGATAATAGAAGAAAATTGGAAAGTTGTTTAAAATTGTATGTTCTACCTAAATCATGAAAGAAAAAATTTTGGGTTTCATGTCCCTTTCTTTTTTTATCCATAGAATTTTGTATATTTTCTAGTGTCATTTGGTTCCTTTGTAAAACACTTTGTAGATTTTTTTGAAGACGTTAGATATTGCTGGCTAGTACTGTAGTGTCGTTGAAAACTCTATCTTAATTAACTAGTTAATTACAAAGAGTTACATCACATGACCAACCGCAAACATTTACAGGACAGTATGTTTATAATTAAGTCAAGAGTTCCCATGTTAATTCTAAAGAATGTGCAGACTTCCCATAAATTCTTAAATTTTTAACCTGCTCATTTAATTTCAGCATTTTTGCTTATCTGCATAATCATCTTCAGGAACAATTAATACATATTTATTGAATATTTTTTTTACCTCATTTAAAGAAGTAGATTATTTTGAAATTTCTCTTAAATTATAACAACCTAAAATTACAACTAACAGTCAGCTAGATTACAAGTTGTGCATTCGTGTTTTAACGCTGAAAAAAATGGAAATTTCCGAGTTAAAACAGCACCGCAGCCATTACGAGTCTTGTTGGTATAGGTGTAGCTCAAGCCTTTAGCCTGTAACGCAACGTCAGTACCGCACTCGTAAAATTAAGTTTTTTAATGGGATTCCCATAGCGTTGCCATTACGAGTTTTGCGTTCTGTCTAAACTGCTACACAGTTCACTAAACACCCATAAACTACCTATTAACCCCTAAACCGAGACCCTCCCGCATCGCAAACACTATATTAAAGCTATTAACCCCTAATCTGCCACTCCCGACATCCCCACCACTAAATTTTTTTATTAACCCCTATTCCGCCGCTCCCCAACATCGTCAGCACTATAATAAACGTATTAACCCCTAAACCGCCGTCCTCCCACATCGCAAACACTATTTAAATATTATTAACCCCTAATCTGCCGTCCGCTCACATCGCCCCCACTATACTAAAGTTATTAAGCCCTGCACCTCCGCCACTATAATAAACCTATTCACCCCTAAACCCCAAGCCCCTACAACGAAATATACTAAAGTAAACTATTAACTCCTAAACACATTGCAATAAACTAATTTAAACTAGTAACCCCTGAACCTAATGCCGCCCTAACTTTATATTAAAATTACAATTTCCCTATCTTAAATTAAATTAAATTAAACCTTACCTGCAAAATTAAAAAAACTAAGTTTAAACTAACAAAGAAACTAATATAATTATTGAACTAAAATTAAACTAACTACCAATTAAATTAAACTAAACTACACATTTAAAAAATCCAAACACTACAAAGTAGCTAATTACAAAAATAAAAAAGACTAAATTACAAAAAAATAACAAACACTAAAGTACGAAAAATAACAAACGAAATTATCAAAAATAAAAAAGAATTACACCAAATCTAATAGCCCTATCAAAATAAAAAAGCCCACCCAAAATAAAAATAAAAAACCTAGCCTACAATAAACTACCAATGGCCCTTAAAAGGGCCTTTTGTAGGGCATTGCCCTAAGTTAAAGAGCTCTTTTACCTGTAAAAAAAATACAAAGACCCCCCAACAGTAAAACCCACCACCCAACCAACCCCCAAAATAAAAAACCTAACTAACAAAAACCTAAGCTACCCATTGCCCTGAAAAGGGCATTTGGATGGGCATTGCACTTAAAAGGGCATTTAGCTCAGTTACATGCCCAAACCCTAAACTAAAAATAAACCCCACCCAAAAAAAACTATCACTAACCCCCTGAAGATCCAATAGACTGAGAGCTGCTTAAATCTTATTGGCTGATTTGAACAGCCAATAGGATTTTAGCAGCTCTAATTCCTATTGGCTGGTTAAATTTTTTCAGCCAATAGGAATGCAAGGGACGCCATCTTGGATTGCGTACCTTGCATTGAAGATTCAGTGTACGGCGGCAACCGTATGAAGAGAATGCTCTGCGCCGTATGTCTTCAGGATGGACCCACTCCGTGTCGCAGGGATCAAGATAGAAGATGCCGCCTGGATGAAGATTGAAGAGGCCGTCTGGATGAAGACTTCTCGCCGCTTGGATGAGGTCTTTGCCGCCGGGATGAAGATTGAAGAGGCCGTCTGGATGAAGTCTTCTCGCCGCCTGGATGAAGATCGATTATAATACAGAAGAATTCATGTTTTGCAATATAATGCTTGATACATGTCGGAAATTTCACTATGGCAGGTTGGGTTTTGAACTGATATATCCCGAAGAGCATATAAAACAATATAAAGTCATAGCATTTGTCTAAAGTAAAATAATGAGACCAATTCATCATTTTGTTTCATGATAGCTAAAGTGAAGAACTGTTTTTGAGTGATAAAACCTAGTTCACAAAGTTTAGTCCATTTGGACTTTATAGCAATTCTGAAACCAGAATAAATTAATTCCAAACTTTATTGGCTCCACATACATAAAACAGAAACAAGCTGAAACAATAAAATACAATTAGTTCCATCTGTCATTTCCCATCTGGTTTTTCTTATGATTTATCTTCAGTGCAATGCTTTCATTAGTGGGTTGCCGAGTCTTAAGAATATTTAAAAATATTTGGTGTGTATGCTAATTGGAGTATCTTTCAAATCGGAAGAAAGGTCTATTTTACAACAGAGTTAAATGTTAAATAAATAAACTGATTTATATCCCTAGTGCATTTTATTTTTGACTAAATTGATAGTAAAGTCAAAATTAAACTTTCATAGATCAGACAGAGCTTGATATTTGTAACGGTCCAATTTACTTCTCTTTATATCCTTTGTTGAAAAATATACCTAGGTAGACTTAATGGTAACAATGTACTGCTGCTGATTGGTGGCTGCACACTTATTTATATATATAAATGAAACACACATAGTTGCACCCAAACCTAAATGTAGCTATTCTTGCTGCTTTTTAACACTTTTTGTAATTTGCACCTGTAACAGGGGTCTAGCTAAATGTGGCCTCCTTAAAGGGACACTTAACCCAAAAGTTTTCTTTCATGATTCAGATAGAGAATTAAATTTTAAACAACATTCCAATTCACTTCTATTATCTCATTTGCTTCATTCTTTAGATAGCCTTTGTTGAAGAAATAGTAATGCATATGGGTGAGCCAATCACACAAGGCATCTATGTGCAGCCACCAATCAGCAGCTACTGAGCCTATCTAGATATGCTTTTCAGCAAAGGATATAAAGCAAATGAAGCAAATTAGATAATAGAAGTAAATTAGAAAGTTGTTTAAAATAGCATGTTCTTTCTAAATCATGAAAGAAAAAAATGTGGGTTTCATGTCCCTTTAAGTAGTATATACAAAACCTAGACATGGACTTCACTCTCAGACTGGACTGGATTTCCAGCCCATGTCCTGGGCAGCATTACCATTTCTTTTGCAGTTTTTGTTTGGGAAAAAGTGCTGAAAATGCTGCCCACATCTGAAACAAATTCCTCCATTTTTATGTTTTTAGTACTTTTAATGACTAAATTATATTTATTTTGCATAGCCTGTTTATATTTGCATTTGTGGTCACTCATTAGAATCTCTCATTAATCTCTGCATTTGGCACAATAGTTGTAGTGTGGAAGCTTTGCCCTGCTGTCATGTTTTTATGGTAAGCTGATTAAAATATCTTCCAATTAAAGTATGTACCCAATGGCATCTCACGCCACTTAGATTTTTCAAAATTACCCACTCCAACTCCCCGCTATGCTGGAGAGAGTGTTGGTCGGTGGAATCGCCAGCCCATATGGTGGGAATGTCCGACACTACGACCTTTCTGGACTGTAATCTTCAACAAATGCTTGACCCTTGACCCCCTGATTGGCAATTTAACACAAACTATTCTATTTCATATAGATATCAAGTCAAATTAACTCCACCCCCACCGACTTCCTAAGTATATACCTGTTTTCAGCTGCCAAACTCCAGAGATGAGCTGACGTAGTTAAAATTATGTCCTACTTCGAACAAATGGAATGCCCTATAGTTACCCAGCAAAATAAGGTGTCCTTACACTCTCAAATTTGGGATACTTGGAGACAGATAGCTGACCCAACAAGCAGACCCCCTGGAAGCACTCAGCCTCCCGTGAGTGCAGATTAAGCACTGTTTGTGCCGTGGTACAGCTAGACATAAGGTAAATGGAGGGTTTTACTTTATTTTAGGGTTTCGAGCTAATTCCCGTTCCTTTCCCTATCCCCCTTCCTTTACTTTTTTTTTTCTCCTCCCTCTCTTCTCTCCCATCTACTTTCTACCCCCTCCCTTTCTAGATTACATTCTGCTACCTTCCGTCCGGGTCACCCGAACAGACAGCTTTCAAATTATACATATTGATCTACTATTGTTATACGCTTTCTGCAGCTATATGGTAATTTACAGTTTCATCAGAAAATGGTGAGGCCAATTGTTGCAGTACTGACACTAAGTTGTATGTTCATCCATGCTATGTATTTGTCACAATACTTTACGCTGTAAAGAAAAATGATTTTTTTTTATTTTTTTTTCTCTCTTTTGTCTACTAACTTCATACTGGATGTGTGTGCATTACATTACCTTGTTGTTTTTGTAACTTTTGACCTCAATAAAATACTTTTAAAAAAATATATATCTTCCAATTCAGTACTGGCAAACCTAGTAGTGAGTACTGCCACCTCAGCCATGTTTTCCTAGACACTAATGAGTAGCACATGCTGCAGGGTGTGCAGGAAGGAACATGTATTGTGTTTCTGGACAGCACTTTTCATATTCCTCCCTGCACACCCTGCAGCATGTGTAACTTATAAGTGTCAAGGAAAATATGGCTGGGGTGACAAACCTAACTGGCACTGGCAAATGTTTATTTTTCATGTGCTCAGCACTCTCCCTGCAGTAATAATTCACTGTGGGGTGGGTGAGTTTAGATGCAGTCATAGCCACACAGTATAACCAATTATATAGCAGGCAATACACCAACATTCCTTTGATTGCTACAATAAAATAGCAGCACCCAATAATCAACACTACTTAAATTACCTTCAGCTTTAATATTGCATGTGGAGAAAGCACTATACAGGGAGTGCAGAATTATTAGGCAAATGAGTATTTTGACCACATCATCCTCTTTATGCATGTTGTCTTACTCCAAGCTGTATAGGCTCGAAAGCCTACTACCAATTAAGCATATTAGGTGATGTGCATCTCTGTAATGAGAAGGGGTGTGGTCTAATGACATCAACACCCTATATCAGGTGTGCATAATTATTAGGCAACTTCCTTTCCTTTGGCAAAATGGGTCAAAAGAAGGACTTGACAGGCTCAGAAAAGTAAAAAATAGTGAGATATCTTGCAGAGGGATGCAGCACTGTTAAAATTGCAAAGCTTCTGAAGCGTGATCATCGAACAATCAAGCGTTTCATTCAAAATAGTCAACAGGGTCGCAAGAAGCGTGTGGAAAAACCAAGGTGCAAAATAACTGCCCATTAACTGAGAAAAGTCAAGCGTGCAGCTGCCAAGATGCCACTTGCCACCAGTTTGGCCATATTTCAGAGCTGCAACATCACTGGAGTGCCTAAAAGCACAAGGTGTGCAATACTCAGAGACATGGCCAAGGTAAGAAAGGCTGAAAGACGACCCCCACTAAACAAGACACACAAGCTGAAACGTCAAGACTGGGCCAAGAAATATCTCAAGACTGATTTTTCTAAGGTTTTATGGACTGATGAAATGAGAGTGAGTCTTGATGGGCCAGATGGATGGGCCCGTGGCTGGATTGGTAAAGGGCAGAGAGCTCCAGTCCGACTCAGACGCCAGCAAGGTGGAGGTGGAGTACTGGTTTGGGCTGGTATCATCAAAGATGAGCTTGTGGGGCCTTTTCGGATTGAGGATGGAGTCAAGCGCAACTCCCAGTCCTACTGCCAGTTACTGGAAGACACCTTCTTCAAGCAGTGGTACAGGAAGAAGTCTGCATCCTTCAAGAAAAACATGATTTTCATGCAGGACAATGCTCCATCACACGCGTCCAAGTACTCCACAGCGTGGCTGGCAAGAAAGGGTATAAAAGAAGAAAATCTAATGACATGGCCTCCTTGTTCACCTGATCTGAACCCCATTGAGAACCTGTGGTCCATCATCAAATGTGAGATTTACAAGGAGGGAAAACAGTACACCTCTCTGAACAGTGTCTGGGAGGCTGTGGTTGCTGCTGCACGCAATGTTGATGGTGAACAGATCAAAACACTGACAGAATCCATGGATGGCAGGCTTTTGAGTGTCCTTGCAAAGAAAGGTGGCTATATTGGTCACTGATTTGTTTTTGTTTTGTTTTTGAATGTCAGAAATGTATATTTGTGAATGTTGAGATGTTATATTGGTTTCACTGGTAAAAATAAATAATTGAAATGGGTATATATTTGTTTTTTGTTAAGTTGCCTAATAATTATGCACAGTAATAGTCACCTGCACACACAGATATCCCCCTAAAATAGCTATAACTAAAAACAAACTAAAAACTACTTCCAAAACTATTCAGCTTTGATATTAATGAGTTTTTTGGGTTCATTGAGAACATGGTTGTTGTTCAATAATAAAATTAATCCTCAAAAATACAACTTGCCTAATAATTCTGCACTCCCTGTATGGTTATGAATAGTAAGATAGTAAGGCTGGATAGGAGCCTAACTTTAGAGCAATGTTATTGCTCCCCTTTAGAGGCACTATTTCTATTTTGGGTTAAAGTGAGAGGTTAAAGGGACAGTCAATATCAGATTTTTTGTTGTTTAAAAGGATAGATAATCCCTTTATTACCCATTCCCCACTGTTGCATAACCAACATAGTTATAATAATACACGTTTTACCTCTGTAATTTCCTTGTATCTAAATCTCTGCAGACTGCCCCCTTATTTCAGTTCTTTTGACAGACATGCAGTTTAGCCAATCAGTGCTCACTCCAGGGTAACTTCAGGTGCATGAGCTCAATGTTATCTATATGACACACATGAACTAACACCCTCTAGTGGTGAAAAACTTTAAAAATGCATTCACATTACAGACGGCCTTCAAGGTCTAAGAAATTAGCATATGAGTCTACATAGGTTTAGCTTTCAACGAAGAATACCAAGAGAACAAACCAAAATTGGTGATAAAACTAAATTGGAAAGTTGTTTAAAATTGCATGCCCTATCTGAATCATGAAAGTTTATTTTGGACTTGACTGTCCCTTTAAAGCTTTGGCGATACACTTTGTTGCAAATATCTTTGGCAGCCAATGAGTTAAAGACACAGATAAAATGCAATAAAGGGAGCTCATGTAGAATTCAGTATCTGACAAAGACAAAAGATGTGTGCTAGATACTAAAGAGTTTATTCACTATGAGATCTGCCTGTCCTGTATATGGGTTGTCATTAACTCCTTGGATATCAGAGAACAGCAACACATTACATAGCAATATTAATGGTTCACTATCTGGCAGACAAGGGCTTTCTATGACTTACTAAACTAAACCTGGCATACAATGTTGAAAGGACTTTTTAATAGTAAATGCTGAATAATCAAACCAGCATAATTTTCTGTTCACATTCGAGATGCGCTCATGCATACATGATACATAAAGTAATGAAGCCTTTCTAGCGCTGTTCTCTACACATTTTTTAGGGCATTAAATATTTTATGAATAATCCTCTTCAACAGGAATTTCACACATACCTTTGCTTAGTAGAACACAAATGTGATGATGAGGCAGGCATTTTTGTGTTCATATTTTAACTGTCATGCACTTGTACTTGTATTAATTAAAGGGACGTTGCACACTAGATTTTTCTTTGCATAAATGTCATGTAGATGTTTTTGTAACAATGTATAGTTTTGCTTATTTTCAAATAACATTATGTTGATTTTCAGACTACTAATCAAGCCCCAAAGTTTTAGATGTATACTGATGTCTACAGATTCCTGCTTTCTCCTGTTTGTGTAATGGGTCTTCTCATATGCGGGGGGGGGGGGGTGCTCTTTCTTCTTTCTCAGCCCATTTCATTGAGTGTCCCAGTCTAACCGCATAAATATATAGCTCCAGCGCCAAGAATGCCACTATACCAGCTCCTATGTGCAAAATCTCCCGATCAGATTTTAAGTTAAAAAAAAAGGTATATGCTAGAACGAGCGCTTTGATCTCTTTAAAGGGATCTTAGCTGTGTATAGTCTAAGGGTAATTAGGAAATGATCTGTGTATGTTTAAAATGTATACATATTTATTTCAAATATTAAAAGTTAATAAAACCAATCACAACTGCTAAAAACATATGATGATAATTCACAGTACTAAATTCTTGAAATACCTTAAAAAAACTTATGTTGACACAACAATATGTGCTATATGAGTGTAAAAGTAATGCTGAGATTTTCAAAAAATATAAAATATAAGAATTGTGACCTTTAGGTGTACACCCTGTTAGAGTCAATTATCAAACGCGGCGTGAAAGTGAATAAAAAATTGGAGTAAAAAAATTAGTGACACAAAAATATAGTTCATGTGAAAAAATAGTTCACGTGAAAAAAATCATGTGGAAAAATATAAAGTGAAAAAATATCAAGTAAAAATAGTCAGAGTAAAAGTGAATGTTATTATCTTTTATGGTGTCTTTTTGAAATGATATCCTTGTGATCCGTATCCTAAGAAGAGTTGTCCAAATGTTCTTCAAATGGCACAATTATAATCCACTTTGGGTGTATCCATAAAGCTTTAAACCTAAGTGAAAAAATAAACATACATAGTGCAATATGCTTCGCTAAAAGTGGCTGAATAGGTATTAAACTCACTGATTAGGGACCTGAGCCGTGAATATCAGTAACAGTCTACGCGTTTCGATCCTCCTGGATCTTTCTCAAGACTGATAATGGCTCTAATGGTCCCCTACCTTAAATATGGTGTGTGTTCTGAATTGTGGTCCGCCACAGGGCGCCAAAAACCGCTTCCGTTGGTTACCTTTGACCCGGGAATATCTCCAGTTTTTAGTATCAGCGGTTGTTGCGCGAAACCGGAGGTTTTATTACAGCCGGAATCGGCACTTCTTGCCTGTGTATGAGAGTATATGGCACAAAACCGGAAGTGACGCTTCGCTTTGTGACGTCACTTCCGCAGTTTCACTTTCGTTCCAAGCGTATACTAATCCAATTGGTGCCTTGTTTATAGAAACAATTGGAAAAATATTCACTTTCAAGTCCCTTAATCATGAGAGTCTATACCTTTACATAATACAGCCAATATTACTTGTGCTAGAAATATCAAACACAATTATGTTTAAAATTATGTTTAAAATATCGGACACAGTTATGTTTAAAATGCATAATTCTAATTGGAGTAATATATGTAAATGGTAGTGGTAGAGATCAGTGTGGGCTAAAGTTAATCTATAATTCTTAGTGAATTACCACAACTACCTCATACCTTCCTATACATACTACTATCTAAATATAGATGAATGACTAAGTTAACAATTTTGAGGGGAGGAGAGAGATGGAGTCGTGTGGCCTACGTTAAAACGTGGCCCCCCCATATACCCTTCTAAGACATAGACTGGGTCTGTTAGTAAAAACATTTGACTCGGCTTGTATTGCAATCTATATCTTAATCCTCAAAGACTGTAGTGTAGTGCGATCCAGAGAGATCTCTATTTGAGAGCATTCTTGGAGGAAAATATGGATAAAAATATAAAATATTAAAATATAAAAATATAAAAATATAAAAATATGTACTAAAAATATTATAATAAAAATATTATAATAAAAATATTATAATAAAAAATGTCCTTGGAAGTGGATTATTTGTAATAAATAATGGATAAGTTAGGAGCCTGTTGGGGAGGATTTTTTAGAAAGGTTTTGTTTTATAGTAAATGTAATATTTCTATATTACTATTGAAACCTTTGGGGAATATGCAGTCCATATTGAAGATCCATTTTGACTCTTCTTTTAAAAGTGACTTTTCAAAGTCCCCTCCTCTCCAATTCTTCTTTACTTTACTTATACCCATGTATCTGAGAGTTTTACTGTTACTGTTGTGGAATTCTTTAAAGTGCTTATATAGGGGGAAGTCCTCCTTCTTCCATTTGATTTGTAACAGGTGTTCCCTTATCCTGTCTTTAAGTTTCCTGGAGGTTTGGCCTATATACTGAAGTCCACAACCACACTCTATCAGATATATAATACCACTATCCTGACATTTTATCACATCATTCATATTAAAAGTTTCTCCTGTAATTTTGGATTTGAAAGTCCGTGCTTTTTTGCCATGTTTACACGCTTTACATGAGTGGCATGGGAAGAACCCTTTTAATTGTTGGCCTAGGACATCATTTATTGTCTTCTTCTGAATTTTTTAAACACTTGGTGCAAGAATACTTTTCAAGTTTCTTGTTTTCCGATATATGAACCTTGGTGTCTCATTCAGATCTTTTCCGATAATGTTGTCTTCTTTAAGGAAATGCCAATTTTTCTTTATGATCTTTTCGATTAAAAATCGATTTTCGCTATATTCAGTTATAAAAGGTACTTCTATTCCTGTGCCATTCTTACATGTTTTTTCTTTGTCTTTATAGTGTAACATAGGTCCACTGTCCATGGTTTCAATTTCTTTTATGGTCTTGTCTATAGTTTCCTCTTCATATCACCTATCTAAAAACCTCTTTTTCAGGATCTTTGATTGTTCCTTCCATTTATTAACATCGGAACAGTTTTTTCTGATTCTCATCAGTTGGCCTTTGGGGATATTAGCCTTCCATCTTTGAAGGTGGCAACTAGTTTGGTGAATGTAGTTGCAGCAATCTACTTCCTTGAAATGGGTTGAGGTGGAGATTTTTCCTTTCTCCATATTGATATATAAATCCAAAAAATGAATGTTCCTTTTACTTATCTCATATGTAAACTTTAAATTTGCGGTATTCTTATTCATCACGTGTATATTGTGTTCCAGATCTTCAATACTTCCTTTCCACACTATTAGGATGTCGTCTATATACCTTTTGAAGAGGACCAGGCCTGCGCCCGCTGGGCAGGAATCCCAGAATAGGTTCTCCCATTTGCCCATATAGAGGTTTGCGTAGCTGGGCGCAAACCTGGTCCCCATGGCTGTACCGCAAATCTGGTTATAGAATTTTCCTCCATTTTGAAAATAATTGTGTGTTAAAATGAAAAGAATGCTATCCAAGATAAACTCTCTCTGGTCGGGACTCACTTCATCATCTTTTTCTAGGAAATAGCTGACTGCCTCTATACCCTAGTTGTGTGGAATACTCGTGTATAGGGCAGTCACATCACAAGTGGCTAAAATATAGTCCTCTTCCCATTCTAGATTGTTTAATGTATTGAGGACATCAGTTGAGTCCCTTAGGTAGGAAGGGAGAGCCTTAACATATTTTTTAAGTTTCTTGTCGATGTACTCTGACAAAGAACAGAATGAAAGATTCCCACAAAAGAATATACATCATACAGGTGTTAGAAACCATTGGGATGATACTCAAGTATCAACCAAAAATAGGTTTGAACCTCTGAGACATGAGGGAGATACACACAAATCTACTCCAACCACCCCAAGACAAACAATTAATAACACATCTGGAAATAAGGAAGGACAGATTGAAAATCATTTTTTAGGGGAAGGAAATTTGGCCCCAATAGACAGAAACAAACAGTCCAAAAGGAAAAACAGAACACAGGACATAGAAGAAAGTCCGGTTCTAAAAAGAAAAACCACAGGGGTGGAAGAGCAGGACTAAAAATACAGCAGAAAAGACTAAAAGATGAACAAAAACAAAAAGATGCATTACACATAGAGTCCACCATAACACCATCCACCAGTAATACAGATCCCAAACAGAAAGGGATCTATAATTTGAGTAAAATTGATCTCAATCCGAAAGACATTGAGGTTTTATCATTGGGTCTATCTTATGCTCCATCTAGAGGTCTTGATAAATTTCAAACATATACACATGTAAAACAATTGATAAGAAAACTGACGCTCAAAATGTTCTTTTGTAAATCAGCGTTAGAAAGATCTAACAGCACATTAGAGAATAATAGAACACTAACACCCAGCCAGAACAAGACGGGACACACAACTTTAAAACCAAAATCCACATTTTTCCCTATAACACAAAAAGGGCCTCACATTGAGACATTTGAAAATATAGTCTGCAATGAGATAAAGAAATTGAATAATACGTCACTTAAGAAATTTCATCATAATCTGAACAAAACACAATTAGAGACCATCACAAACTTTGAGAGAAATAGAAATATCATAATAAAACCAGCGGACAAGGGGGGAGGGATTATAATCCTGAACAAGGAAGATTATGAAATAGAGTCAAAAAGGATTTTGGGCGATATTGAGACATATAAGGTTTTAACAAAAGACCCCACAGAATCTTATAAAAAAGATTTGGACATTATGATAATGTCAGCTAAAAGAAAGGGGATATTGAACCAAAACGAATACAGATATATAAGGACAGAGCACCCTAGAATACCTGTATTCTATTACCTGCCCAAAATACACAAAAGTCTGACCAACCCCCTGGGTAGGCCTATAATTTCAGGCATTGGATCCATTACATGTAATTTGTCAGAGTACATCGACAAGAAACTTCAAAAATATGTTAAGGCTCTCCCTTCCTACCTAAGGGACTCAACTGATGTCCTCAATACATTAAACAATCTAGAATGGGAAGAGGACTATATTTTAGCCACTTGTGATGTGACTGCCCTATACACGAGTATTCCACACAACTCGGGTATAGAGGCAGTCAGCTATTTCCTAGAAAAAGACGATGAAGTGAGTCCCGACCAGAGAGAGTTTATCTTGGATAGCATTCTTTTCATTTTAACACACAATTATTTTCATAATGGAGGAAAATTCTATAACCAGATTTGCGGTACAGCCATGGGGACCAGGTTTGCGCCCAGCTACGCAAACCTCTATATGGGCAAATGGAAGAACCTATTCTGGGATTCCTGCCCAGCGGGCGCAGACCTGGTCCTCTTCAAAAGGTATATAGACGACATCCTAATAGTGTGGAAAGGAAGTATTGAAGATCTGGAACACACTATACACGTGATGAATACGAATACCGCAAATTTAAAGAGATAAGTAAAAGGAACATTCATTTTTTGGATTTAGATATCAATATGGAGAAAGGAAAAATCTCAACCTCAACCCATTTCAAGGAAGTAGATTGCTGCAACTACATTCACCAAACTAGTTGCCACCTTCAAAGATGGAAGGCTAATATCCCCAAAGGCCAACTGATGAGAATCAGAAAAAACTGTTCCGATGTTAATAAATGGAAGGAACAATCAAAGATCCTGAAAAAGAGGTTTTTAGATAGGGGATATGAAGAGGAAACTATAGACAAGACCATAAAATAAATTGAAACCATGGACAGAGGACCTATGTTACACTATAAAGACAAAGAAAAAACATGTAAGAATGGCACAGGAATAGAAGTACCTTTTATAACTGAATATAGCGAAAATCGATTTTTAATCGAAAAGATCATAAAGAAAAATTGGCATTTCCTAAAAGAAGACAACATTATCGGAAAAGATCTGAATGAGACACCAAGGTTCATATATCGGAAAACAAGAAACTTGAAAAGTATTCTTGCACCAAGTGTTTAAAAAATTCAGAAGAAGACAATAAATGATGTCCTAGGCCAACAATTAAAAGGGTTCTTCCCATGCCACTCGTGTAAAGCGTGTAAACATGGCAAAAAAGCACAGACTTTCAAATCCAAAATAACAGGAGAAACTTTTAATATGAATGATGTGATAAAATGTCAGGATAGTGGTATTATATATCTGATAGAGTGTGGTTGTGGACTTCAGTATATAGGCCAAACCTCCAGGAAACTTAAAGACAGGATAAGGGAACACCTGTTACAAATCAAATGGAAGAAGGAGGACTTCCCCCTATATAAGCACTTAAAAGAATTCCACAACAGTAACAGTAAAACTCTCAGATACATGGGTATAAGTAAAGCAAAGAAGAATTGGAGAGGAGGGGACTTTGAAAAGTCACTTTTAAAAGAAGAGTCAAAATGGATCTTCAATATGGACTGCATATTCCCCAAAGGTTTCAATAGTAATATAGAAATATTACATTTACTATAAAACAAAACCTTTCTAAAAAATCCTCCCCAACAGGCTCCTAACTTATCCATTATTTATTACAAATAATCCACTTCCAAGGACATTTTTTATTATAATATTTTTATTATAATATTTTTAGTACTCTCTATTATTCTCATATTTTTATATTTTTATATTTTAATATTTTATATTTTTATCCATATTTTCCTCCAAGAATGCTCTCAAATAGAGATCTCTCTGGATCGCACTACACTACAGTCTTTGAGGATTAAGATATAGATTGCAATACAAGCCGAGTCAAATGTTTTTACTAACAGACCCAGTCTATGTCTTAGAAGGGTATATGGGGGGCCACGTTTTAACGTAGGCCACACAACTCCATCTCTCTCCTCCCCTCAAAATTGTTAACTTAGTCATTCATCTATATTTAGATAGTAGTATGTATAGGAATGTATGAGGTAGTTGTGGTAATTCACTAAGAATTATAGATAAACTTTAGCCCACACTGATCTCTACCACTACCATTTACATATATTACTCCAATTAGAATTATGCATTTTAAACATATCTGTGTCCGATATTTTAAACATCATTTTAAACATAATTGTGTTTGATATTTCTAGCACAAGTAATATTGGCTGTATTATGTAAAAGTATAGACTCTCATGATTAAGGGACTTGAAAGTGAATATTTTTCCAATTGTTTCTATAAACAAGGCACCAATTGGATTAGTATACGCATGGAACGAAAGTGAAACTGCGGAAGTGACGTCACAAAGCGAAGCGTCACTTCCGGTTTCGTGCCATATACTCTCATACACAGGCAAGAAGTGCCGATTCCGGCTGTAATAAAACCTCCGGTTTCGCGCAACAACCGATGATACTAAAAACTGGAGATATTCCCGGGTCAAAGGTAACCAACGGAAGCGGTTTTTGGCGCCCTTTGGCGGACCACAATTCAGAACACACACCATATTTAAGGTAGGGGACCATTAGAGCCATTATCAGTCTTTAGAAAGATCCAGGAGGATCAAAACGCGTAGACTGTTACTGATATTCACGGCTCAGGTCCCTAATCAGTGAGTTTAATACCTATTCAGCCACTTTTAGCGAAGCATATTGCACTATGTATGTTTATTTTTTCACTTAGGTTTAAAGCTTTATGGATACACCCAAAGTGGATTATAATTGTGCCATTTGAAGAACATTTGGACAACTCTTCTTAGGATACGGATCACAAGGATATCATTTCAAAAAGACACCATAAAAGATAATAACATTCACTTTCACTCGGACTATTTTTACTTGATATTTTTTCACTTGATATTTTTCCACATGATTTTTTTCACGTGAACTATTTTTTCCCATGAACTATATTTTTGTGTCACTAATTTTTTACTCCAATTTTTTACTCCAATTTTTTATTCACTTTCACGCCGCGTTTGATAATTGACTCTAACAGGGTGTACACCTAAAGGTCACAATTCTTATATTTTATATTTTTTGAAAATCTCAGCATTACTTTTACACTCATATAGCACATATTCTTGTGTCAACATAAGTTTTTTTAAGGTATTTCAAGAATTTAGTACTGTGAATTATCATCATATGTTTTTAGCAGTTGTGATTGGTTTTATTAACTTTTAATATTTGAAATAAATATGTATACATTTTAAACATACACAGATCATTTCCTAATTACCCTTAGACTATACACAGCTAAGATCCCTTTAAAGAGATCAAAGCGCTCCTTCTAGCATATACCTTTTCTTTTTTTTTTTTTTTTTTCTTTCCCAGTCTAACCGCATCAACATTGCTAAACTGGAAACTTCTATGAAAGTTTTTAAAAGATTTTATACTGGATTTTTAGATCAGTATCTTTGCATATTCTCCTTTATAATAGTGTATTTTACATGCATTAATATGAAAATTGGTGTATACTGTCCCTTTAAGTTTTTTTTCTTGTATTTTTTTTTTAAAACCCAGAAATTCCTAGGATTACACATAAAAAAAATTTGTTATGTTACTGTGAGTTGGTGTGGGATTTGTCTTTTTTAGCCAGTGAGCAATCTGTCCCTAGGGATGAATAGTACACAGACTTGCACAGACTTGCGCATATATATAACTAAACAGCAGTTATATAGTCTTTTTCTGTGCCAAAATACTAAATAGTGCTCTTTTTTTTTAGAAGCGTAGATTTTTATGTTTTGTCAGTGCCGTCTTTAACACAGGGCAAAAGGGGCAACTGCCCAGGGCCCAGTCCATGCCAGACTGTTTATGTGATATGGGGGGAACACACAGTCAGTCCTAATCCTGTCACAGTCAAAAGTTCTCTGCTTATATTTATTTGTGAGAAACTGTGCCAGACCGTGCCGGTGTCATGTGACATTCCAAGCTAGTGCCATGTGCTGTTTTAGATGTGCACTGTGCAGCACTGAATGCTAAGCCCTAACTCAGCACCCAGCCAATCCCACTGCATCAGGAAAGATCCTGCTGGGGTTACCACTGTTACCAGGTAACTGCTCTGGTGGTGGGGATTGTTTCTGGGTAGGGCTGACTATAGGCGCATGCAGCAGAAAGCTGGAGCAGAAGGCATGTGAGGATTTAAGCATCTGTGCAGCTGCACACACTGCTCTATTTAGTCTTGAGGCTGTGTGACTCATCTCACACTGTATCCATGCAGCCTTGGACAGACAGTATCCAGTCTGCTGGTCCCCTTAGCCCTGCTCTTTCTGCTGTGGCCCTAAGATCAACTAACTGAAGTTTGTTAGAGGAACAGTGCTTTGTAGAAAGGTGTCAGTGGGAAGAATAAGTGATTGCACACACGCCCCTCCCCATGCAGCATTGTCTAGTGCAGGGTGAGAGGGATCTTGTTCCTAGCAAAGAAGTGACATATGCTGCTGTTACTGATGTATAGTGTCATGCTGCTACTTCGCATGTTAAGGTAAGGTTTATTTTTATATATTTTTTTTTCTCTCTGTCTCTGATTTTACAACTTCCCAAAGAAGTTCTGCTGTTCCAGTCAGTAAACTTATATTTGTCTGCACCTCAATGCTTCCTCCTCAGTCTTTACCTTGCTTTGCTCCTGTTGGCTGCCCTAAATCTCTTTAACCAGCTAACCTCACACCAGAATCACATTTAAAAGCATATTAAATTAATCCACAGTGGTGGAATGTATATATTTATTTACTTATTAGTACTGCTTAGGTCCGGTTTCACATATTGCAATTATTTTTTTTAAAATGATTAGCCCAGCAGTGGATGATCCACTGTTGGGCTAATAATTAAAAAAAAAATATATCAAATAAATTGATTTAGTTGTTTTTTGGGATGTTGGGGTGGGGAGCGAAATTGCATAAGGGGCGGCAAGAAAATGTTTGCCCAGGGTCCAGTCAATAGTAAACACGGCCCTGGTTGACATTTAAATAGTTTCGCCTTTTAGTGTAAATTAAAGGGATCAGCTACATATTTCCTACAATGCATCTGTATATATTTTCCAAAATCATTTAAATAAAATCTTAAATCCATGTTTTTAATATGAAACTGGGAAATTAAAGGGACAGTATACTATAAAATTGTTTTTCCATTAATGAGTTACCAATTACTTTTTTTTACCAGCTGCTGAGTATAAAATGTATGCAATTTGCTTTTTAATCTCATTACTTTATCACATTGTGTACATATACATGCTTCTTTATTATATATCTGTCCATAAACCAATACTTAGAGAGAACAATGGAAAATAACATTTAATTATCTTATCTCTTCTTTACCCCACCGTGAGTATAATTTCTTCTGCTGGCTGTGTTTACACAGCTTATCTATAGCTTGCATTTAAGATCAGAAACTTTCAGGATAGGTGGGGATACCACAGGCTAAATCAACTATTTAAAATGCCAATATAAGGGTAATGGAAATACTTGTAAACAATGTAATAAACTCTAGCAGGTAAAGTGGATAATTGGAAACAAATTAAAGGGGAGAAATGTTTTGAGTAAACTGTCATTTTAAAGTACACAAAAATATATATTTACTGTTAAAGGGACAGTCTTGAAAATTTGTATTGTTTAAAATGAAAGATAATTCCTTTGTTACCCATTCCCCAGTTTTGCATAACCAACACTGTTAAACACTTTTTAGCTCTTTGAGTACCCTTATTCTCTTTCTTTTTTTTCTCTCTCAAATATCTGTATTATGTTTTCAGTCTATTTAAAGGCCTCTATTTATCAAGCCGTCAATCGCAAATACGCTGGAATTCCGCAGCGTATTTGTGGCGAGCCTGATTCGCCTTAGTTATCAAACCCTACAGACCGGCAAAAGTAGAATTTAGTGACGTAACATACGATCCGCCGGACTCAGTCCGACACAGATCGATGCTTACGTCACTACAGATGTTCCGAACGCAAGTTCGGCACTATCTGACTACTTTTGCTAGTTATCAAATAACTAGCAGGTACGCTGGGCACTTTTCCAGCCCAGCGTACCTGGTTTTCAATCCGCCGCCCTGGAGGCTGCGGATATCATAGGAATCAATGGGAGTCGGAAAGCAGCGAGAGCTCATGTTCGCTGCTGCCCGATATCCCATTGATTCCTATGGGAATGTCTACACCTAACACCCTAACATGTATCCCATTCCCGAGTCTAAACACCCCTAATCTGCCCCCCCCTACACCGCCGCCATCTACATTATACTTATTAACCCC
The DNA here is from genome assembly GCF_027579735.1 of Bombina bombina. Classification (NCBI taxonomy): domain Eukaryota; kingdom Metazoa; phylum Chordata; class Amphibia; order Anura; family Bombinatoridae; genus Bombina; species Bombina bombina. Next base: position 74,238,073 of record NC_069506.1, on the reverse strand, counting down.
TAAACTGCCGCTCCCGGACCCCGCCGCAACTAAATAAAGTGTTTAACCCCTAAACCGATGCTCCCAGAGCCCATCGCCACCTACATTATACTTATTAACCTCTAATCTGCCCCCCCTACACCGCTGCCACCTACATTAAATTTATTAACCCCTAATCTGCCCCCCCACACCGCCGCCACTATATTAAATGTATTAACCCCTAAACCTAAGTCTAACACTAACCCTAACACCACCTAACTTAAATATAATTTAAATAAATCTAAATAAAATTATTCCTATTTAAAACTAAATACTTACCTATAAAATAAACCCTAAGCTAGCTACAATATAACTAAGAGTTACATTGTAGCTATCTTAGGATTTAGTTTTATTTTACAGGCAAGTTTGTATTTATTTTAACTAGGTAGAATAGTTATTAAATAGTTATTAACTATTTAATAGCTACCTAGTTAAAATAAATACAAAAGTACCTGTAAAATAAAACCTAACCTAAGTTACAATTACACCTAACACTACACTATCATTAAATTAATTACCTACATTAACTACAATTAACTACAATTAAATAAAATTAAATAAACTTATCTAAAGTACAAAAAATATAAAACACTAAATTACAGAAAAACTAATTACACCTAATCTAATCCCCTTAATAAAATAAAAAAGCCCCCCAAAATAATAAAAAGCCCTACCCTATACTAAATCACAAATAGCCCTTAAAAGGGATTTTTGTGGGGCATTACCCCAAAGTAATCAGCTCTTTTACCTGAAAACAAAGTACAATTCCCCCCCCAACATTAAAACCCACCACCCACACACCCAACCCTACTCTAAAACCCACCCAATCCCCCCTTAAAAAACCTAATGCTAACCCCTTGTAGATCACTCTACCTTGAGACGTCTTCACCCAACCGGGCCGAAGTCCTCCACGAAGCCGGCAGAAGTGGTCCTCCAGACGGGCAGAAGTCTTCATCCAAGCCGGCCAGAAGAGGTCCTATAGACGGGCAGAAGTCTTCATCCAGGTGGCATCTTCTATCTTCATCCATCCAGCGCGGAGCGGGTCCATCTTCAAGACATCCGACGAGGAGCATCCTTCCTGGCAGATGACTAACCGACGAATGAAGGTTCCTTTAAATGATGTCATCCAAGATGGCGTCCCTTTAATTCCGATTGGCTGATAGAATTCTATCAGCCAATTGGAATTAAGGTAGGAAATATCCTATTGGCTGATGCAATCAGCCAATAAGATTGAAGTTCAATCCTATTGGCTGATCCAATCAGCCAATAGTATTGAGCTCGCATTCTATTGGCTGTTCCAATCAGCCAATAGAATGCCTGCTCAATCCTATTGGCTGATTGGATCAGCCAATAGGATTTAACTTCAATCCGATTGGCTGATTCCATCAGCCAATAGGATTTTTCCTACCTTAATTCCGATTGGCTGATAGAATTCTATCAGCCAATCGGAATTGAAGGGACGCCATCTTAGATGAAGTCATTTAAAGGAACCTTCATTCGTCGATTAGTCGTCGGCCAGGTCGGATGTCTTGAAGATGGACCCGCTCCGCACCGGATGAAGTAAGATGGAAGATGCCGCCTGGATGAAGACTTCTGCCTGTCTGGGGGACCACTTCTGGCTGTCTTGGATGAAGACTTCTGCCTGTCTGGAGGACCACTTCTGCCGGCTTTGTGGGGGACTTCGGCCCGGTTGGGTGAAGACGTCTCAAGGTAGGGTGATCTTCAAGGGGTTAGTGTTAGTTTTTTTTAAGGGGGGATTGGGTGGGTTTTAGAGTAGGGTTGGGTGTATGGGTGGTGGGTTTTAATGTTGGAGGAGGTATTGTACTTTTTTTTTAGGTAAAAGAGCTGATTACTTTGGGGCAATGCCCCGCAAAAATCCCTTTTAAGGGCTATTTGTAATTTAGTATAGGGTAGGGCTTTTTATTATTTTGGGGGGGGCTTTTTTTATTTTATTAGGGGGATTAGATTAGGTGTAATTAGTTTAAAAAACTTGTAATTATTTTATTATTTTCTGTAATTTAGTGTTTTTTATTTTTTGTACTTTAGATAATTTTATTTAATTTTATTTAATTGTAGTTAATTTGTAGTTAATGTAGGTAATTAATTTAATGATAGTGTAGTGTTAGGTGTAATTGTAACTTAGGTTAGGTTTTATTTTACAGGTACTTTTGTATTTATTTTAACTAGGTAGCTATTAAATAGTTAATAACTATTTAATAACTATTCTACCTAGTTAAAATAAATACAATCTTGCCTGTAAAATAAATATAAATCCTAAGATAGCTACAATATAACTATTAGTTATATAGTAGCTAGCTTAGGGTTTATTTTATAGGTAAGTATTTAGTTTTAAATAGGAATAATTTTATTTAGATTTATTTAAATTATATTTAAGTTAGGGGGTGTTAGGGTTAGTGTTAGACTTAGGTTTAGGGGTTAATACATTTAATATAGTGGCGGCGGTGTGGGGGGGCAGATTACGGGTTAATAAATATAATGTAGGTGGCAGCGGTGTAGGGGGGGCAGATTAGGGGTTAATAAATTTAATGTAGGTGGGGGCAGTGTAGGGGGGGCAGATTAGGGGTTAATAAGTATAATGTATGTGGCGGTGGGCTTCGGGAGCGGCGGTTTAGGGGTTAAACACTTTATTTAGTTGCGGTGGGCTCCGGGAGCGGCGGTTTAGGGGTTAAACACTTTATTTAGTTGCGGCGGGGTCTGGGAGCGGCGGTATAGGGGGTAAAACAGTATAGTATAGTGTGGGTGTTTAGTGACAGGGTACCAAGAAAGCTGTAAAAAAGCAGAAGAGCAGCGAGATCGATGACTGTTAGTTAACAATAGTCCGCTGCTCATCTCCCCGTACTTGGTGCGCGGCTTTTTGACAGCTTTTTTGATAATTTTGGAGAACGTATTCAGGTCCGCGGCCGCAATGTTAGGCGATCTTAGGAGAGCGTATTGGTGCCGTTGAATGCAGGTAAGTTGACGGCTTGATAAATAGATGCCAAAGTGTTTTCATGTCTATTTAAGAACCAGACCTTGCAACAAAGACCTTTATCTCAACTGTACATTGCTTTTTTTGGGACCCAATTCTTGACTTCAGCTATTAAAGTGTCAAAGAACATATGTGTAATATACGCTATGCAGTAATGACTGCTATTTGTAATCAGTGGTGTGATTTGGCTTTGATGCTTCATTAAATTTTAAAAGGTTAGGAATAAAACCTAATTTCCATTTTTCTTAGATATATTTGAATTAAAGTTAAATACTCTGAATACTTAGTAGAATAAACAAGTCAAATTGAATCAGTTCTATGTATGTATTCATTAAAGGAACATGAAACACAAAATTGTTCTAAACTTTATTAAAAAAAAATGATTGTCATTTTTTTTCTCTTGATATCTTTTGTTAAAAAGTAGGGACTTAACCTAAGGAACGTGCATGTGTCTGAAGCCGCAGTATATGGTAACAGTTTAGCAAGAATGTTATTCGTTTGCAAGAGCACTAGATGGAAACATTTTTTTGCAGTGTAGTGCTCCAGAAAACCTACCCAGGAATCTCTTCAACAAAGAATAACTAATTTGATAATATAAGTAAATTGAAAACATTGTTTTTTGATTCTAAACAACCCTTATCTGCCGCCCCTGACATTGTCGACACCTACATAATGTTATTAACCCCTAATCTGCCACCCCGATATCGCTGCCACCTAAATAAAGCTATTAACCCCTAATCTGCCGCTCCCGATATCGCTGCCACTATACTAAAGTTATTAACCCCTATTCCCCTGCACCCCAACATCGCCCACACTATAACAAATCTATTAACCCCTATTCCGTCGCTCCCAGACATTGCCGCAACTAAATAAAGTAATTAACCCCTAAACCTCTGGCCTCCCACATCACTACCACTAAATAAAACTATTTCCTACTAAACCGCAAGCCCCCCCACATCGCAGCAACCTAAATTAAACTATTAACACCTAAAGCTAACCGTAACCCTAACGTAACCCTAACACCCCCTAGCTTTAACATAATTAAAATAGAGCTAAATTACTACCTATTTAAAACTAAATACATACTTACCTGTGAAATAAAACCTAAGCTAGCTACAATATAACTAATAGTTATATTGTAGCTATCTTAGGTTTTATTTTTATTTCACAGGTAAGTATGTATTTATTTTAATTAAGTAGACCTAGTTAAAATAAATACAAATTTACCTGTGAAATAAAACCTAAGCTGCCTTACACTAAAACTTAACATTACAAAAATAAAAAAACCTACCATTGCAAAAAATAATGAAATTATCCAAAATAATAAAAATTATTCCTATTCTAATACCCTTTTAAAAAAATAAAAAACCCACCACAAAATAAAAAAGCCTAATCTATAATAAACTACCAAGAGCCCTTTTAAAGGACCTTTTTGTGGGCCCTTAAAAGGGTCTTTTGTAGGGCATTGCCCTAAAGTTAACAGCTCTTTTGCTGCAAAACAAAACAAAAACCCCCTAACAGTATACAACCCCCCAAACCTACAAAATAAAAATAAAGTAACACCTAATCTACCCATTGCCCTGAAAAGGGCATTTAGCTCTTTTTCCTGCCCTGGGAACAATAAGGTTGCCTTCACTATGTCTAATACTATCTCTATATAAGGCTGCTAAGTCATTTACGTCACATAATTCACTAAACTCCATTTTTTCAACATTTTTAAATATAGAGTTTTCCATACAAGATCCCACATTAATGTCAAGGCTATCAGGATTATCAAAAATAAAAACCCACCTCAAAACAAAAGAGAAAAAAAAACATTACAAAAAATAACAAACTAATTATCAAAAATAATAAAATAAAAATAAAATAAATAAATAAAACCCCCACCCCCCCCAAACCCACAAAATAAAAAAAAACTATCTAAAAAAACTAATCTACCCATTGTCCTGAAAAGGGCATTTGTGTGGACATTGCCCTTAAAAGGGTATTTAGCTCTTTTGCATTGCCCTGAAAAGGGCATTTGGCTCTTTTACGAAAAGCCCAAACCCTAAACAAAAAAAAACCCCACCCAAAAAAGTTTACAAAATCCTAACACTAACCCCCGAAGATCCACTTACAGTTGCTGAAGTCCCGCTTCAAGGATCTTCATCCCGGCGGCTCCATCTTCATCCAGGTGGCTCCATCTTCATCCATCATGGGACCGGCATATTCTTCATCCCTGCGGAGGTGGAGCAGTCAATGCGCGGAGGTCCAAGGCAGAGGTCCATTGATTCAATGTGGAGGTCCTCTTCATGCGATCGTCCACCGCATACTGAGGATTGAAATGCAAGGTACCCCTTTTATACTGGGGGTACCATTGCATTCCTATTGACTGAAAAATTTGATTCATCCAATAGGAATTAGGGCTGCTAAAATCCTATTTGCTGTTTACATTAATTCAAAATTTTCAGCCAATAGGAATGCAATGGTACCCCTAGTATAAAAGGAGTGCCTTGCATTTCAATCCTCAGTGTGTGGGGGACGATCGCATGAAGAGGACCTCCAGGTCGGATCGATGGACCTCCGTCTTGGACCTTCGCCTGGACCTCCGCCTCCGCAGGGATGAAGAAGATGCCAGTCCCGCGATGGATGAAGATGGAGCCGCCTGGATGAAGATGGAGCCGCAGGGATGAAGGTACCTCAAGCAGGACCTCAGTAACTGTAAGTGGATCTTCGGGGGTTAGGATTTTTTAAACTTTTTTGGATGTTTTTTGTTTTAGTTTAGGGTTTGGGCTTTTCGTAAAAGAGCTAAATGCCCCTTTCAGGGCAATGCAAAAGAGCTAAATGCCCTTTTAAGGGCAATGCCCATACAAACGGCCATTTCAGGGCAATGGGTATCTTAGGTTTTTGTTAGAGTTAGGTTTTTTATTTTGGGGGGTTGGTTGGATGGTGGGTTTTACTGTTAGGGGGCTCTTTGTTTAACTTAGGGCAATGCCCTACAAAAGGCCCTTTAAAGGGTTATTGGTAGTTTATTGTAGGCTAAGTCTTTTTTTTTATTTTGGGTGGGCTTTCTTATTTTATAGGGCTATTAGATTAGGTGTAATTCTTTTTATTTTTGATAATTTCGTTTGTTATTTTTTGTAATTTAGTCTTTGTTATTTTTTGTAATTTAGTATTTTTTATTTTTGTAATTCGATAGTTTGTATATTTTATAGTCGTGCTAGGATTTTTTTAATGTGTATTTTAGTTTCATTTAATTAGCAGTTAGTTTAATATTAGTTTAATAGTTATATTAGTTTAATTGTTAGTTTAAACTTAGTTTTTTAATTTGACAGGTAAGTTTTAATTTAATTTGAAATATGGAAATTGTAATTTTAATATAAAGTTAGGGGGACGTTAGGTTTAGGGGTTACTAGTTTAAATTAGTTTATTGCGATTTGGGGGACTTTTGGTTTAGGGGTAATAGATTAATTTATTATATTTTGTTGTGGGGGGCTTGTGGTTTACGGCTTAATAACTTTAGAATAGTGGGGGCGATATGGGCAGACGGCAGATTAGGGGTAATTATATTTAAGTAGTGTTTGCGATGCGGGAGGGCGGTGGTTTAGGGGTTAATAATTTTATTATAAGGGTGACGATGTCGAGGAACGGCAGAATAGGGGTTAATAAATTTTAGAAGTGGTGGCAATGTCGGGAGCGGCAGATTAGGTGTTAATAAGTTTAATATAGTGTTTGTGATGCAGGAGAGCCTCGGTTTAGGGGTTAATATGTAGTTTATGGGTGTTAGTGTAATTTTTAACACTTTAGTTATGAGTTTTTATGTAACAGTTTTGTTGCGTAAAACTCATAACTACTGCTCTCAGTAGTAATGAGAGCATTTGATAGACACCTGTCTTACCCACAATTAGGCATCATTAATGTTTCTTCACATACATCAATGAATTAGTTTAAAGCCTGAATACATATATATGGTTGTTAGTCAACATTGATTCTGACCAAATATATGTTCCCTTTGTACATATCACTTTGTACTGTGCAAAAGGTTGAAGGTGGAGTATATTGGACCTTTGCTTTAATGCATTATGTGCAATTCTTGAGCATATCACATTGCAAAATGATATCTCTGATAAATTTTACTATGTATTTTTTTTTCTTGCTTCTATATATGGCATCCAGTCATTTGTGCCATAGGTGCAAGTGGGGTACTTATGAATGTCTTCTCTTGCTTCATCTAATAGATGGTTTGTAAGATGCTGAGTTTTTACTGCTGACTGGAAATTGACTTTTAGGTTTGGGAAATAAAAAAATAAAAGTGTATATGCTCCCTGATGGAATAGTATAATTCAAGGATGTATGTTCACTTCGTTCTACTGTAATTCTCTTCTTAGTAGATAAAATTGTATTGTTTACAGTGAAGTGAGTTTCACTTATTTTGTTACTCCCTATTCAATGTACAATCCATGCAAAGGGCTTCATAAATAACCTTGAAGCAACCATTCCATAAAGGGTCAGTGAGGTTCTTTGTGGTTTTCCTGCTTGTTACCTTAAAGGAACAGAGCTACTCCAGAATTGTTACTGTTTAAACTATAGATAACCCCTTTATTACCCATCCCCCAGTTTTTCATAACCAACACAGTTATATTAAAGGGACAGTCTAGGCCAAAATAAACTTTCATGATTCAGATAGGGCATGTAATTTTAAACAATTTTCCAATTTACTGTTATCTCCAATTTTGCTTTGTTCTCTTGGTATTCTTAGTTGAAAGCTTAACCTAGGAGGTTCATATGCTAATTTCTTAGACCTTGAAGCCCACCTCTTTCAGATTGCATTTTAACAGTTTTTCACCACTAGAGAGTGTTAGTTCACGTATTTCATATAGATAACACTGTGCTTGTGCACGTGAAGTTATCTGTGAGCAGGCACTGATTGGCTAGACTGCAAGTCTGTCAAAAGAACTGAAAAAAGGGGCAGTTTGCAGAGGCTTAGATACAAGATAATCACAGAAGTTAAAAGTATATTATTATAACTGTGTTGGTTATGCAAAACTGGGGAATGGGTAATAAAGGGATTATCTATCTTTTAAAACAATAAAAATGATGGTGTAGACTGTCCCTTTAATATACTTTTTACCTCTGTGATTACCTTGTATCTAAGCCTCTGCAGACTGCCCCCTTAATTCAGTTATTTTGACAAACTTGCATTTTAGCCAATCAGTGCCCTCTCCACGGGCGAGAGCACTTTATCTATATGGCACACATGAACTATCTCCCTCTAGCTGTGAAAAACTTCAAATGCATTCAGATAAGAGGTGGCCTTCAAAGGCTTAGACATTAGCATATGAGCCCACCTAGTTTTACCTTTCAACAAAGAATACCAAAAGAACAAAGCAAATTTGATGATAAAAGTAAATTTGAAAGTTGTTTAAAATGACATGCCCTTTAAATTTGACTTTAATGTCATAAAAATAGTCCTTTTCAAATGATCAACCCAAGTCCCTCCTTTACAGCAGAATAGGGGGGGGGGGGGTAGGCACTAAAACTGGAGTTTAAACAAGAATTACAGGTAGCTCTTGAACAGGAGTCAGCAGGTTTCTGAGAAGAATTCTACATTGTGCTAGCAGCTTACAAAGCTGGTTCCTGCAAGCTTCTCCCGCAATTCCATTGTAACAGCCTGTGACATCACAGACTGTGGTTTGATGCCACTATCTCTTTAAATTTCAGTTTTCTCTCATATGAATGTATAAGACAAGAATATGCTTATTAAAGGGAAACTAAACCCACATTTTTTTCTTTCTTGATTCATGATTTAGAGCAGGCAATTTTAAGCTACTTTCCAATTTACTCCTATTATCAATTTTATTCATTCTCTTGCCATCTTTATACGAAAGGCAAGAATTAAAGCTTAGGAGCCGGCCTATTTTAGGTTCAGCACCTGGGTAGCGCTTCTTGATTGGTGGCTAAATGTATCGCTACCCAGTGTTCTAAACCAAAAATCCGAATCATAAAAATAATTTGGGTTTCGAATCTTTAATACTGTAGATTGCTGAGTTCAGTGAATTTCTGGGAACACGTGGGGTTATGCAACCTTTTTTGAGGTTACATAAAATAAAAGAACAATTCAACATAGCTATTGCGTAATCTCTGCTATGTCTTTCCTATATTTGTGTATTTCCTGTCTTTATTCCAGTCTCATCGAACAGTTTATGTAGCTAATATAGCTTAGTGTTTAAGTTTAAATGTCTGTGCCGTTTCTGTAATGAGATCCATATGCTTTAGCTGTGCTTTCCATTCTGATATTGATGAGTTAATCATCTTCCGCTAGCAGTTTTTATAATTGATTTTTCTCATCTTTTCTTTCTGTCCTATTCTGCTGGATTATCATCACGGCCATTTTGGCTCACACATCTCACAAGTCATCTTTGGATAACAGAATGTCTAGTTTAAACTTCAGCAGCTGACAGTTTCTATTCATTAGTGTTGGCATTGCTATCTCCATATCTCAAACACTTGGCTTTTTTTCTTCTTTCAGCTATTGGGTATAACTTCTACTTCTTTTTTTGTGTGTGAATTGTTGCTTTGGATTAAAAGGGACCTTCATGTCAAAACTGAATGATGTTAGCTGACATTGAAGGTGATATTAAACCTATATTTTAAAGGGCCATAATACCCAAATGTTTAAACACTTGAAAGTGATGCAGTAAAGCTGTAAAAAGCTGACTAGAAAATATCACCTGAACATTTCTATGTAAAAAAGAAAGATATTTTACCTCAAAAGTTCCTCAGTAGCCACATCCCATTGTAAAGGACTTCTAAGCAGCAAATCAGTATGTCTGTCCCGGGACAGCTAAGGGGTTGAGCCTCGTGCACTCTCATGTTATTTCCCTATTCAGTTTAAAGGAAGTTTACTATGAAATCTCATGAGAGTTAAGTGAAATCTCATGAGATCACAGTAAAAGAGTTCATGACCTCAGCACTGTTGATGCTGATTGGCTGCTGTTCATTTCTTCATTTTTTTTTTTTTTTTTTACCTGTAGCTGAGCAGCAGCTGAGTATAACTTTTTACACAGAACTTACTCTGCTGAGCTGAGGAAATTGTGAGGTAAAATATCTTCCTTTTTTTACATAGAGATGCTCAGGTGATATTTTCCTGTTAGCTTTTTACAGTTATACTGCATCAGTTTCAAGTGATTTAGCATATGAGTATTATGTCCCTTTAATGCAACTTTGTGAATAAACTATGAACTTTTAATGGAGCCTGGATCGTCCTTGTCATTTCTCTTTTGTATGCTCAAAATTTAAAAGCACACAGATGAATTACATCTCTTAATAGAAACATATTTGCAATATACATTTATTGGCAAGAATACGTCTAGTAAAAGTTATCACTGTTTCAGTGTTAACATTTTTCTCTGCACGTGCATGTGAAGCATAGCTAGATATTCTCAGTGCACCAGCATTTTTAATAATGCAGCTGATCCAAGCGCCAGTGGGGCTTGTATCATATCAGCAATTAACAAATTGAGTCATTACTAGATGGTACAAGCCCCTTAGGATCTCTTAACAAGTGCTGTGTTTAAAATACTGGTGCACGTTGCATACTTAAATACACTTTTGAAATAACTATAGCTTTTATTAGAAGGATTTGGCTAATACATGAATATTACAAAAATGCTTATATTCAAAACTGAAATGCACCTATGTATATTCTAATTTTGGCTGGAATGTCTCTTTAATCTGTTATATTGGCTGTCTTGTGTTAAAGGGACAGTCAACACCAGCATTTTTGTTGTTTAAAAAGAAAGATAATCCCTTTATTACCCATTCCTCAGTTTTGCATAATCAACACAGTTATATTAATACACTTTTTACCTCTGTGATTACTTTGTATCTATGCCTCTGCAAACTGCCCCCTTATATCAGTTCTTTTGACAGACTAGCATTTTAGCCAATCAGTGCTCATTCCAGGGTAACTTTACGTGCATGAGCTCAATGTTATCTATATGAAACAAATGAACTAATGCCCTCTAGTGGTCAAAATGCTTTCAGATTAGAGGCAGTCTTCAAGGTCTAAGTAATTTGCATATGAACCTCCTAGGTTTAGCTTTCAACCAAGAAAACAAAGCAAAATTGGTAATAAAAGTAAATTGAAAAGTTGTTTAAAATTATATTCCCTATTTCTTTCATGTAATTAACAAGAGTCCATGAGCTAGTGACGTATGGGATATACATTCCTACCAGGAGGGGCAAAGTTTCCCAAACCTTAAAATGCCTATAAATACACCCCTCACCACACCCACAAATCAGTTTTACAAACTTTGCCTCCAAGGGAGGTGGTGAAGTAAGTTTGTGCTAGATTCTACGTTGATATGCGCTCCGCAGCAAGTTGGGGCCCGGTTTTCCTCTCAGCGTGCAGTGAATGTCAGAGGGATGTGAAGAGAGTATTGCCTATTGAATGCAGTGATCTCCTTCTACGGGGTCTATTTCATAAGGTTCTCTGTTATCGGTCGTAGAGATTCATCTCTTACCTCCCTTTTCAGATCGACGATATACTCTTATATTTACCATTACCTCTACTGATTCTCGTTTCAGTACTGGTTTGGCTTTCTACAAACATGTAGATGAGTGTCCTGGGGTAAGTAAGTCCTATTTTCTGTGACACTCTAAGCTATGGTTGGGCACTTTATTTATAAAGTTCTAAATATATGTATTCAAACATTTATTTGCCTTGACTCAGAATGTTCAACTTTCCTTATTTTCAGACAGTCAGTTTCATATTTGGGATTATGCATTGAATTATCATATTTTTCTTACCTCAAAAATTTGACTTTTTTCCCTGTGGGCTGTTAGGCTCGCGGGGGCTGAAAATGCTTCATTTTATTGCTTCATTCTTGGCGCGGACTTTTTTGGCGCAAAAATTCTTTTCCGTTTCCGGCATCATACGTGTCGCCGGAAGTTGCGTCATTTTTTGACGTTATTTTGCGCCAAAAATGTCGGCGTTCGGATGTGGCGTCATTTTTGGCGCCAAAAGCATTTAGGCGCCAAATAATGTGGGAGTCTTATTTGGCGCTAAAAAATATGGGCGTCGCTTTTGTCTCCACATTATTTCAGTCTCATTTTTCATTTGCTTCTGGTTGCTAGAAGCTTGATGTTTGGCATTCTTTCCCATTCCTGAAACTGTCTTATAAGGAATTTGATCTATTTTGCTTTATATGTTGTTTTTTCTCTTACATATTGCAAGATGTCTCACGTTGCATCTGAGCCAGAAGATACTACAGGAAAATCACTGCCTGCTGGATCTACCAAAGCTAAGTGTATCTGCTGTAAACTTTTGGTAGCTATTCCTCCAGCTGTTGTTTGTAATAATTGTCATGACAAACTTGTTAAAGCAGATAATATTTCCTTTAGTAATGTACCATTGCCTGTTGCAGTTCCCTCAACATCTAAGGTGCAGAATGTTCCTGATAACATAAGAGATTTTGTTTCTGAATCCATAAAGAAGGCTTTGTCTGTTATTTCTCCTTCTAGTAAACGTAAAAAGTCTTTTAAATCTTCTCTCTCTACAGATGAATTTTTAAATGAACACCATCATTCTGATTCTTTGGACTCTTCTGGTTCAGAGGATTCTATCTCAGAGATTGATGCTGATAAATCTTCATATTTATTTAAGATGGAATTTATTCGCTCTTTACTTAAAGAAGTACTAATTGCTTTAGAAATAGAGGATTCTAGTCCTCTTGATACTAATTCTATTCGTTTGGATAAGGTTTTTAAAGCTCCTGCGGTTATTCCAGAAGTTTTTCCTGTTCCTAATGCTATTTCTGCAGTAATTTCCAAAGAATGGGATAAATTGGGTAATTCATTTACTCCTTCTAAAGGTTTTAAGCAATTATATCCTGTTCCGCCTGACAGGTTAGAGTTTTGGGACAAAATCCCTAAAGTTGATGGGGCTATTTCTACCCTTGCTAAACGTACTACCATTCCTACGTCAGATGGTACCTCGTTTAAGGATCCTTTAGATAGAAAAATTGAATCTTTTCTAAGAAAAGCTTATCTGTGTTCAGGTAATCTTCTTAGACCTGCTATATCATTGGCTGATGTTGCTGCAGCTTCAACTTTTTGGTTGGAAACTCTAGCGCAACAAGTAACAAATCGTGATTCTCATGATATTGTTATTCTTCTCCAGCATGCTAATAATTTTATATGTGATGCCATTTTTGATATTATTAGAGTTGATGTTAGGTTTATGTCTCTGGCTATCTTAGCCAGAAGAGCTTTATGGCTTAAGACTTGGAATGCTGATATGGCTTCTAAATCAACTCTACTTTCCATTTCTTTCCAGGGAAACAAATTATTTGGTTCTCAGTTGGATTCTATTATTTCAACTGTTACTGGTGGGAAAGGAACTTTTTTACCACAGGATAAAAAATCTAAAGGTAAAAACAGGGCTAACAATCGTTTTCGTTCCTTTCGTTTCAACAAAGAACAAAAGCCTGATCCTTCGTCCTCAGGAGCAGTTTCAGTTTGGAAACCATCTCCAGTCTGGAATAAATCCAAGCCTGCTAGAAAGGCAAAGCCTGCTTCTAAGTTCACATGAAGGTACGGCCCTCATTCCAGTTCAGCTGGTAGGGGGCAGGTTACGTTTTTTCAAAGAAATTTGGATCAATTCTGTTCACAATCTTTGGATTCAGAACATTGTTTCAGAAGGGTACAGAATTGGTTTCAAGATGAGACCTCCTGCAAAGAGATTTTTTCTTTCCCGTGTCCCAGTAAATCCAGTGAAAGCTCAAGCATTTCTGAATTGTGTTTCAGATCTAGAGTTGGCTGGAGTAATTATGCCAGTTCCAGTTCCGGAACAGGGGATGGGGTTTTATTCAAATCTCTTCATTGTACCAAAGAAGGAGAATTCCTTCAGACCAGTTCTGGATCTAAAATTATTGAATCGTTATGTAAGGATACCAACGTTCAAGATGGTAACTGTAAGGACTATATTGCCTTTTGTTCAGCAAGGGAATTATATGTCCACAATAGATTTACAGGATGCATATCTGCATATTCCGATTCATCCAGATCATTATCAGTTCCTGAGATTCTCTTTTCTAGACAAGCATTACCAATTTGTGGCTCTACCGTTTGGCCTTGCTACAGCTCCAAGAATTTTCACAAAGATTCTCGGTGCCCTTCTGTCTGTAATCAGAGAACAGGGTATTGTGGTATTTCCTTATTTGGACGATATCTTGGTACTTGCTCAGTCTTTACATTTAGCAGAGTCTCATACGAATCGACTTGTGTTGTTTCTTCAAGATCATGGTTGGAGGATCAATTTACCAAAAAGTTCTTTGATTCCTCAAACAAGGGTAACCTTTCTGGGTTTCCAGATAGATTCAGTGTCCATGACTCTGTCTTTAACAGACAAGAGACGTCTAAATTGATTACAGCTTGTCGAAATCTTCAGTCTCAATCATTCCCTTCGGTAGCCTTATGCATGGAAATTCTAGGTCTTATGACTGCTGCATCGGACGCGATCCCCTTTGCTCGTTTTCACATGCGACCTCTTCAGCTCTGTATGCTGAACCAATGGTGCAGGGATTACACGAAGATATATCAATTAATATCTTTAAAACCGATTGTTCGACACTCTCTAACGTGGTGGACAGATCACCATCGTTTAATTCAGGGGGCTTCTTTTGTTCTTCCGACCTGGACTGTAATTTCAACAGATGCAAGTCTCACAGGTTGGGGAGCTGTGTGGGGATCTCTGACGGCACAAGGAGTTTGGGAATCTCAGGAGGTGAGATTACCAATCAATATTTTGGAACTCCGTGCAATTTTCAGAGCTCTTCAGTTTTGGCCTCTTCTGAAGAGAGAATCGTTCATTTGTTTTCAGACAGACAATGTCACAACTGTGGCATACATCAATCATCAAGGAGGGACTCACAGTCCTCTGGCTATGAAAGAAGTATCTCGAATTTTGGTTTGGGCGGAATCCAGCTCCTGTCTAATCTCTGCGGTTCATATCCCAGGTGTAGACAATTGGGAAGCGGATTATCTCAGTCGCCAAACGTTGCATCCGGGTGAATGGTCTCTTCACCCAGAGGTATTTCTTCAGATTGTTCAAATGTGGGGGCTCCCAGAGATAGATCTGATGGCCTCTCATCTAAACAAGAAACTTCCCAGGTATCTGTCCAGATCCCGGGATCCTCAGGCGGAGGCAGTGGATGCATTATCACTTCCTTGGAAGTATCATCCTGCCTATATCTTTCCGCCTCTAGTTCTTCTTCCAAGAGTAATCTCCAAGATTCTGAGGGAATGCTCGTTTGTTCTGCTAATAGCTCCGGCATGGCCTCACAGGTTTTGGTATGCGGATCTTGTCCGGATGGCATCTTGCCAACCATGGACTCTTCCGTTAAGACCAGACCTTCTGTCGCAAGGTCCTTTTTTCCATCCGGATCTGAAATCCTTAAATTTAAAGGTATGGAGATTGAACGCTTGATTCTTGGTCAAAGAGGTTTCTCTGACTCCGTGATTAATACTATGTTTCAGGCTCGTAAATCTGTATCTCGAGAGATATATTATAGAGTCTGGAAGACTTATATTTCTTGGTGTCTTTCTCATCATTTTTCTTGGCATTCTTTTAGAATACCGAGAATTTTACAGTTTCTTCAGGATGGTTTAGATAAGGGTTTGTCCGCAAGTTCTTTGAAAGGACAAATCTCCGCTCTTTCTGTTCTTTTTCACAGAAAGATTGCTATTCTTCCTGATATTCATTGTTTTGTACAAGCTTTGGTTCGTATAAAACCTGTCATTAAGTCAATTTCTCCTCCTTGGAGTTTGAATTTGGTTCTGGGAGCTCTTCAAGCTCCTCCGTTTGAACCTATGCATTCATTAGACATTAAATTACTTTCTTGGAAAGTTTTGTTCCTTTTGGCCATCTCTTCTGCTAGAAGAGTTTCTGAATTATCTGCTCTTTCTTGTGAGTCTCCTTTTCTGATTTTTCATCAGGATAAGGCGGTGTTGCGAACTTCTTTTGAATTTTTACCTAAGGTTGTGAATTCCAACAACATTAGTAGAGAAATTGTGGTTCCTTCATTATGTCCTAATCCTAAGAATTCTAAGGAGAAATCGTTGCATTCTTTGGATGTTGTTAGAGCTTTGAAATATTATGTTGAAGCTACGAAATCTTTCCGTAAGACTTCTAGTCTATTTGTTATCTTTTCCGGTTCTAGGAAAGGCCAGAAAGCTTCTGCCATTTCTTTGGCATCTTGGTTGAAATCTTTAATTCATCTTGCCTATGTTGAGTCGGGTAAAATTCCGCCTCAGAGAATTACAGCTCATTCTACTAGGTCAGTATCTACTTCCTGGGCGTTTAGGAATGAAGCTTCGGTTGACCAGATCTGCAAAGCAGCAACTTGGTCCTCTTTGCATACTTTTACTAAATTCTACCATTTTGATGTATTTTCTTCTTCTGAAGCAGTTTTTGGTAGAAAAGTTCTTCAGGCAGCGATTTCAGTTTGAATCTTCTGCTTATGTTTTTCGTTAAACTTTATTTTGGGTGTGGATTATTTTCAGCAGGAATTGGCTGTCTTTATTTTATCCCTCCCTCTCTAGTGACTCTTGTGTGGAAAGATCCACATCTTGGGTAGTCATTATCCCATACGTCACTAGCTCATGGACTCTTGTTAATTACATGAAAGAAAACATAATTTATGTAAGAACTTACCTGATAAATTCATTTCTTTCATATTAACAAGAGTCCATGAGGCCCACCCTTTTTTGTGGTGGTTATGATTTTTTGTATAAAGCACAATTATTCCAATTCCTTATTTTATATGCTTCGCACTTTTTTTCTTATCACCCCACTTCTTGGCTATTCGTTAAACTGATTTGTGGGTGTGGTGAGGGGTGTATTTATAGGCATTTTAAGGTTTGGGAAACTTTGCCCCTCCTGGTAGGAATGTATATCCCATACGTCACTAGCTCATGGACTCTTGTTAATATGAAAGAAATTAATTTATCAGGTAAGTTCTTACATAAATTATGTTTTAACTCATGAAAGTTTTTTTTGGGACTTGACTGTCCCTTTAATAGACTTTTTTTAGCACATTCTGGTTCTATATTCTATTGTTTATTTTACTGTATTAAACTACCTTCATAATAATTAATTCAATTATTTTAAAGTTAGTAAGTATTATAGTGTTCAGAACAAACACAATCAGATATGAACAGGTAGAAGTACTTTGAAATGAACAGAACAGTATTTCCTGGCTAGTGTCCTTTATCAGGAGGATGGAGGTTGTGTGAGGACTGTCTGTGAGCATTATCCGGGCCCCCTTGCTAAAATTAAACCTAATGGCAAACAACCTAAAACTCCCCCGGTATAGAGATATGAAACCCAACATTTTTATTTTGTGATTCAAACAAATTATACAATTTTAACAGTTTCCCATTTACTTCTATTTTCAAATTTGCTTTGTTCCTATGGTATTATTTGTTGAAGAGATACCTAGATAGATGCCTGAAGCACTACATGACAGGAAGTGGTGCTGCCATCTAGTGTTCTTGCAAATGGATAACATTCTTGCAAAACTGATGCCATATAGTGCTCGGGAAATGGGCAAGCTCCTAAGCTTACGTCCCTGCTTTTTAACAAAAAAATACCAAGAGAACAAAGAAAAATTGGTAATTTAGTTGTTTAAAATGGTATGCTCTATCTGAATATACATATTGGGTTTTATATCCCTTTAACACCCAACCCACTGCATACAGGACTGCCACTACAATTAATCTCACGTGACCACCACTGTAAAACAACCCTCACTCACTTGAAAACCTAAATAAAAAAAACGAAAAACTTTATTTAAAGAGAAAATAAAGCAAATTTTGCATACAAAATACGTTTCAAAAGTATTTCAAACGTGCAAAACTATTAACCCTTTTGCATTTCCCTACTCCTTCCCCCATCTTTTATCTTTAATAAAAAAAATTGACATCTCCATAAACATTATTATTGCTTAACCTGCTTTCTTAATATTTTTGTTTATACAAATTATTTACGCTCCATCTCCAGCTTAGGGCTAGGTTACAAGTGGATCGCTATTTACTGCGCCTGCTCGAGTGCTAACTGCATTTTGTGCACGTCTGGTATTACAAGTTGAAAGTAAAAAGTTTCCACTTGTGCGCTAAAGCCGAAGTTACAATATCGCGACTGTGTTAACGTATTCTCTCATTTTCTCAAGTGTGCGCTAACCAAACATGAAAATATAAATATTTCATTTTTTTTTTTACATAGAAAATGTTATGGAATAAACTTCCTCAAGAGGTAGTAGCAACAAACACTGTGGGGGACTTTAAAAATGCATGGGACAAGCATAGGGCTATCCTACGAACTAGATAAGTTTATACTGTTAGGTAAGGTGGGGCAGACTTGCTGGGCCTATGGCTCTTATCTGCCGTCAATATCTATGTTTCTATGTTTCTATGTTCTATTTATTGATAAATACATAATTCTATATATCTGATGGTATTTTGATACAATATATATCTATACCTATATTTAGATGGTTATCCTATATAATAAATGGCTAAGTATGTTTGTCAGATGCAGTCATGCACAGTAGAGACTGCACGTGACAAACATACCTGACCGTTTGGATCCTGACACTCAGCACTCAGCAGTAGAGCAAGGCTGAAGTGGAGTGTCAGGGAGCGTGGCCGACGGGAGCGTTGTGATGGGGGCGTGACCAGGCATCGTGAGGGGCGTGGCCGGGCATCGCAATGGGCGTGACCAGGTGCGGCTGGGTGCGACGAGGGGCGGGTGGGTGTCGTCGCGGTGGGGCGTGGCTGGGCGGGGTGCCGCGATGGGGGCGTGGTCAGAGAGGCAAAGGCTTTTAATGAAGACAGAGCCAGAGAGGGAGCAGGAGAGGGGGTGAGAAGGGCCAAAGAGGGGGGGAGAGAGGCAGAGGGGGGGAGAGAGCCAAAGGGGGGGGAGCCAAAGAGGGGGAAGAGAGAGAGAGCCAAAGAGGAAAGAGAGCCAAAGAGGAGAGAGAGCCAAAGAGGAGAGAGAGCCAAAGAGGGGGGGGGGGGGGGAGCGAGCCAAAGAAGGGGGGGAGAGCCAAAGGGGGGGGAGAGAGCCAAAGGGGGGGGGGGAGAGAGAGAGAGCCAAAGAGGAAAGAGAGACAAAGAGGAGAGAGAGACAAAGATGAGAGAGAGCCAAAGAGGGGGGGGGGAGAGAGCCAAAGAGGGGGGGGGAGAGCCAAAGGGGGGGGGAGAGAGCCAAAGGGGGGGGGGAGAGATCCAAAGGGGGGGGGAGAGCCAAAGAGGGGGGGAGAGCCAAAGAGGGGGAGAGAGAGAGCCAAAGAGGAAAGAGAGCCAAAGAGGAGAGAGAGCAAAAGAGAGGAGAGAGAGCAAAAGAGGGGAGAGAGCCAAAGAGGGGGGAGAGAGAGCCAAAGAGGGGGGAGAGAACAAAAGAGGGGGGAGAGAGCCAAAGAGGGGAGAGAGAGAGCAAAAAGGGGGGGGGGGAGAGCCAAAGGGGGGGGGGAGAGCCAAAGGGGGGGGGGGAGCCAAAGGGGGGGGAGCCAAAGAGGGGGGAGAGAGAGAGCCAAAGAGGAGAGAGAGCCAAAGAGGAGAGAGAGCCAAAGAGGAGAGAGAGCCAAAGAGGGGGGAGAGAGAGCCAAAGAGGGGGGAGAGAGAGCCAAAGAGGGGGGAGAGAGAGCCAAAGGGGGGGAGAGAGCCAAAGGGGGGGAGAGAGCCAAAGGGGGGGGAGAGAGCCAAAGGGGGGGGGGAGAGAGCCAAAGGGGGGGAGAGAGCCAAAGGGGGGGGAGCCAAAAGGGGGGGAGAGAGAGAGCCAAAGAGGAGAGAGAGCAAAAGAGGGGAGAGAGAGAGCCAAAGAGGGGGGAGAGAGAGCCAGAGAGGGGGGGAGAGAGAGCAAAAGAAAGGAGGGAGAGAGCCAAAGAGGAGAGAGAGAGAGCAAAAGAGGGGAGAGAGAGAGAGCAAAGGAGAGGGGGGAGAGAAAGCAAAAGAGAGGGGGGAAGAGAGAGCAAAAGAGAGGGGGGAGAAAGCAAGGGGTGGGACCGCTGTACTGCAAAAAATGGCCCGTGTACACGGGCTTTAGTACTAGTACTGTATATAGGTTTAGATATATACAGATATGTTAAGAATATCTATTTATAAACACTTAGAACATATTCCCTTATGTGCAGAACATTGGAATGTGAAATATTTACGGTAAATAAACAGTATAACACTTTATTAAATATGACTATTGCATATATATGATTTTTCATGTTTTCAGCTACTCCAATGCACATATATATATGTCTATATATGCACACATATGTATTTATGTGTTTATATGTGTGCATATGCCTGTAAATATATATATAAACAATAAAAATGCATATGTATACACATATAAACACACACACACACACACACACACATATATATATATACATACTGTGTATATATATATATATATATATATATATATATATATACATACATACATAGACATACATACATATGCATTTTTAAATATGTATGTTAAAGCCCTTTGCAGCCTTTCTTTTCTAACACCTGAGACCTGATATACTTGAGCCCTTATAACTTTTTTTTTTTTTTTTTTTTTATATTTTTTAATTAGATGGTGGTGTTATGAGTGTTCCCATTTTTATGTGTTTTGTGACACTTTTTATTTGAGCATAACAATTAACCAGAGCTCTGAATTTGCGCTATTCCAAAGTGAGTTAAATTAAACTTGGCTCGAGCAAAAGCATTTACTTTCAACTTGTAATACACCCACTACTTCCTACACGTGCAATGAAGCAAACAAACCACTGTTAGCGCTAAATAGATTGCCTTCCCACACAGTTAGTAACGTGTATATACACAAAATACATATAAAACAAATGGCCATATAGTCACCAAAGTTCATCAACGGAGAAAACTTGATAGAAAGTGGAAGGAGGTGCAGCTGTATTCAAAATCAGTCAGTCTTCGTACCAATTGAAGTATGGTAAACACTTTAGAATCTGTGAAGATACAATGAAACAAAAGCGCAGCTCCGACTCACGTTTTTTATTAAAACATAAAGCAAACACACAATGCTCTATGTACTTACAAGATGAATAAAATATAGATGCACATAATAAAATAGAAAGGTGTCTGTAGTCCTCCTTATTTTGGTAAATGCCGTCCAGATTAAACCTGGTTAGAACAACGGTGTACTCGATGTGTAACTCCTGATTGTGGGTTCTCCAGCTGTGAACAAACGCTGTTACTTGAAGCCTGCTGACATCATCACCGCATTACCACATGTATGGAGGCTCCCAGGGACCAAACAACCTCAACGCGTTTCTCCCGCTATACGTGTGTGCTTTCGCAAGAGAAATAGTGATCAGATGTAAAGATCACTATGTGTATATGCCTTTATATATGTGTTTATTCCATGATTGCTAGCTCAGAGCTTTCCCAGGCAGCCATATACCGAAGGACTTGACTGGGACATGTATAAATTCAAATACCCAGATTCCTTCTTATTTTCATAAAACATATAAAATATATATATAAAGAACATATAGTTTTAGTTATAATCTATAATTCATAACAATTTTTTTCAGGTAAACATTAATATTAAAAATCTTTTTATAGATACAATTTAAACAAGCTGATATACATATACACTGTATTAAACATTAAACCCACTCTCATTTCTGATGTGGGAAAATTCTTATCTACTATGTTCAAGTGTATTGGGAGGTATATTTAAAACAATCATTTTTAGGAATTAATACCCTATAGGATAGTCATTTAAAAAACGCTTATTTAAATAATAATGACTTAATCACAGAACCCCTGTGTAGAATCTGCTGGCATTCAGAACAGATCAAAAACAACATTAAAGACCATATAAGTTTTTAAGAAAAAGCTGCAATGTCTATTTCCAAATTCAGCCCATTTGGATGCAAACTATTCAAGTGGTGTATCCAAAAGGTCTCTTGTTGTCTTAGGAGCAATAACCTATTGCTTTTATTAGGTGGGATCCAATCTATAATTTGTATTTTCAGGGATCTTGGATTTCCACCATGCACTTGCCAGAAATGTTGTGGTACGCTGTGTTTGTCGTGTTTCACCTTATACAAATGCTTACTTTTCTTTTTGTACGCCCTATATAGATCTTATTACATCCGCAGCTCAATAAATAAACTGCATAAGTAGAATCACAGGTACAACGGCATTTCATAATAAAAAGGATCTGGATTTGGGTCATGTACTACCCCTTTAAGTTACTTCTTTACACTCAACCCTCACCTTCTCTGAATAAAAGTCTGACACACCTCTCAACAGGTGCTCAGTAATTTGTGTGTGAAGGCTGACTGTCTGCAGTCAGAAGCTTTACTTGCCTTACTAGCTAATGCGCATGAAACCTGCAGTTCTTACTGCTATAATCTAATTCCTGCTATCGTATACCCTGTTCAGTCTACTGTATTGCTAAAAACCCTACAGCAAGGAAAAACTTTTCCTCTGGTAACACTGTTACCCTCTACGGACTTTTACCTGTTTCCAGTGATATTGCGTCTCTGCATAACGAGACATTCTTCACGGAGATTCCTCACTTCACGGTACATAGTGGTCGCTGTACCCACTGTCCGTCTGAAAACCGGTGAGATTCTGGCCTAAACAAGCTGAACTACGGATTTTGGTTTGTCACTCCCCTATTCCATGACGTCACCGGCCCTCCGCTGGCTAGTTACCATCTGAGCCAGACCGCACATGAATAATACTTCCCTTCTTACCTGTGTGCAGGAAACTTAACATCGCTAAACCTGAAGCTAACTTTCAATATTGAACTCTTCACAGCAGTAAGCCACGCCCACTAGGCGTAACTAATACGCAGCTCCCTGCTACTTTATTGATGCATGTTACAAAGTAACAGAAATTGGAATATATCCTTCGATGTATAGACTGTGTTATTTAGATTCAAGAGACTTAGAAGCTACCTACTTAAAAGCAAACTCTAAAGGCTACAACTGTTCTCATATGATAAGTAAAGTTCCAAACACTGACTTTATTCTCTGTACTTTGTATAAATTTAATTCTGTGGGAAACTCTAGGCTTTATCTGTAGTTGCGATCCAAAGCATACTAAAGATCAATTCTATCTAAACCACATTCCAAGAATAATTGATCCCTACAGTATTACAATTTGTCTGTTTTTTGAAACCTATCCCTTTTATTTACATATTTGCATATATTACAAACTGGTTTGCCACATTTATATGTCCCTTCCTTTAAACTTAGCCAGTTACTGGAAGTTGTTATGTTGTTCCCTTTCAATGGTTTCAATCTACTTGGTGCTAGTATATTTGTAAGATTTCTGGCTCTTTTAAATGTAATTAACGGTCTATCAGTTAGTTGTGTTCCAATTAAGGGATCTTATTTAAAAACTCCCCAATGTTTTTTAAAGATTTTTTTGATAATTATATGTCCTTCATTATAAGTGTAAAAAAGCAAACATAGCTCAGCACCTGAAGTAACCCTCCTGGGTAGTGCACGCTGGACTGGGGACCATGGTAAAGTTCCCAAAGTAATGCAGCAAAGAGTTCACGTCCATGCATGATTAAGGGCTAGTGGGCCCGACACGTCGCAATTCACTTACTTGTCTGTAAGCTTCAATAAAAGTTTGTTTGCATATACAGTGCTGTGCACGTGAACTCTTTGCTTCATTATAAGTGGTGATAAACCTGATATTATTTTGTTCTTGTTTAGTAGATGTCCCTCCTTTGGGAGCTATCATTAATAGAGAAGATCTATTTCTATGTAAAGCTTTATCTCTTGTGCTGCACACTACCAATTCACTATAGCCTTTCTCTGTAAATGTATCACTCATAATTTTTGCTTCTCCTAAATAATCTGAGTACAGTTCATCCTCAATCAAAAAATTGCCCAAAAAGAATGTTATCTTTCTATTTATGGAAGTGGGCACTTTTATTGTTGCTCAAACTATTTTTTCTATAGTTAGAAACTGCAACCCTATTGTTACAATCCACGAATAAAACCAGATTAAATCAATCTGGGTTTTAGAATGTTTTACCTTTGAATTTGAGATTATATGGATTAGAGTTGATATATGCCATACATACTTCTAATGCCAAATCATCACCTTTCCATAGAATGATAATATCATCTATGAACCAATGATATTTGATTAAGTTGATACTGAAAGGGTTATTAGCCCAAATATGTATTTTTTCAAAGTTATTCATATAAAGATTGGTGTATGATGGGGCAAAGGTAGTCCCCCATCACAGTTCCTTTATTCTGTCTATAATACATTTTTTCAAATTCAAAGTAATTGTGCTCCAATATGAAGCGTATACTCTGTAATAAAAATAGAGCATGTTCACCTGGCATATTCCAACCTGCGAGTTCCTCTTCTACCGCTTTAATCCCATATGTATGGGGTATGCAGCTGTATAAGGATGTAACATCGCAGGTGAGCCAACAGAAATCTTCCTGCCATTCTAAACCCTCAAAAATTTGAATAACTTGGATGGTGTCTTTCAAAAAGGCTCTAGTCTTTCTAACTATAGGTTGGAGGAAATTATCTACATATTTAGATAGATTATCATCATTATAGATTGGCTCTGGCGTGGTGTACCTTCACGGCAGGGGTGTTTTGGCTCACCCGTTTCAGATGGAGCTGCTTTAGACCCGCATTGCTTCCTGGCTTCCTTCAAGTCTTGCTTCACCTTCCTCCTACCACGCGCTGCAGAGCACCGCATGGGTCATGGGGACGTCACGCTTCAGCGTATCCTCTGTCGGGGTGAATTTTTTTTTTTATGCACAGTAACCTCTAAACACAAACATGCAGTCATAACTTACTGAGTCTGGATCCTTGATTAGTGTGTACTAAACATTTTAAATATAGTTGAAATAACACTAAATAACCTAAAACTGTATTGATACTTATTCTGTTTTGAACTAATTGCAGGCTAAAATATTCTAAAAATATATATACATTTAATCCAGTTACAAATAATGTTTCCTCTGCTCACTTTATTATGTAATTTTCCTTATATAATATCTTCTATTAACAAGGCTTTAGAGACCAAAAACACATTACAAATAATAATAAAAATATACAATGAAATGTAAAAATACAACATAACCCTTTAATTTGGTTACTTCGGGTAGCAAGAAGTGGAATTATTTACAGGTATTACAGTATTTTAGAAAAAAATATATTTGTATGTCAAGGGTAAATAACTGATCATTGATAAGAGGGAACAAGAACATTTTTGTGTTCTGGCAGATGATCGTTCATTTGTGCAATTTGTCTTCATGCCATGTAAGAATGTTTGTTTTAATTCCGTTGGGAGGGATTAGTTGCTTGGTGTTAAGATTTCTTGTCATGCTGGGAAAGTGGTGAAGGAAAGCATTGGCAGTCTGACAGCCTATAAAAGTGTCATTCATAAAAAGTATCTTAGCTGGCAGTTCTTTGCATATATGTGTTGATTAATTAGATCTGAGAAACATGGGAGCCTATGTTGATTCTTGATTGACAGCCAAGCTCTCCAAATAATTCTGTATTTTAGGTATGGCACTGTTAAATGTTGATGATAATTTATCATAAGGGCTTTTAACCTTTAGATTTGTATACTGAAATGTCAAACATGTCTTAATTCTAAACATTCAACTTAAAACATATTGATATGTAATATATTTTTGTAGCAAAGAGGAGAAAAGTGAAGATGTGAAACTATGACTACCACAATAGCTGTTAAATAAAAATTGACAGCAGTTTCCTGAGCATTATAAACCTTGGTTTAAGCTGATATTTAGTCTCCAAATCTTAAAAATATGTCCTATATTCGCACATATGAAAGATAAAGTAATTCATGGGTAATAGCATTTGAAACTAAGGTATTTTCCATTGTAATACATCAGCGGCAACAAATCAAAAATATTAGACATGGATAAAAGGAAATCCTATGTCATCAAGGAATATCTTATTTAATTATCTTCTATGCAAGAAACCAATATTATTTATATAACTTGCAGTGCTTCCAAATATTCCAGTATGAATAGCAAACTCTATAATTGCTGAAGTTGTTAAAGGTTATTGATGTTTGAAATTTTCTCTCTCTATATATATACTTTATACAAGTTTACACTAACCTCAAATTGCATTACAAAAATTAATGACTACTTTTGTGACAAATAGTTTTATTTCTTTGTCTTTGTTATATATGTGTCAATGTAAGCTTCTAGCAGTATAGTATTTTTAATGTTATAGCAATTTAATATAATTCTTTCTTTTAAATGATTGATGGGCAATAGCTCTTAATGTTCTTTTGAAGCTTCATTGTATCAGCAGGAAGCTAAAGCAACGCTAAATTGGAAGCATAAAAACAACAATCTATTGCCTCTGTGTAAGCTGGTTAAATTGATTATTTTTTTCCCTTGCACGTTCTCATAGTGCTTCCAAAGCATTTATGGGAATTTTCATTGAATATAAACACTATTAAAGTAACATCGGCAGATGACATTTTAAGACCATCCTTCCTTAGAAAAAATGAGGATGATAAGACTGCAAATTCATACTGACAACAAAATTTCACGTTTTTCTACGTTTTGCCAAGTGCATTATTTCATCCTGACATTTTTTAATGCATCACATCATTTGTGCTGCATTTTTATTCGTATCTGCGGTTACATCATATTATTTTGCCCTTTTGTAATCGGTGTGTGCTTTTATTATTTCTTGTTTTACACTAGGGATGCGCATCCTCCAAATGTGGAAAAAGGTGTCTCTTCGTGCCACTTGACTATTTTCGTTGACAAATTCATTGGTGTTCCACAGCAAGACACTAAAATTTGTGCAAATCCAGATTTTAGCATGTTTCTGTTGCATAAGAGTGAATTTGGCAACTAAAATAGCCAAGTGGCATGAAGGGCTGCCTTCTTCAACATTCAGAAGTTCAGGAAACCTCTGAATGCACGTCTCTATACAACAATGTTTTCTATCTGATTTGGCTTGACTCTCTGATTGGTTACAAGACTCTTTTTTAAAAATAAAAATCAGGAGGGCACTAAAAACTAAAGTAAACAAAAATTTACCAAAAGTTAGGAGTTAGATCTTTAAGAGTGGTTTGTTACCCTAGTTCTAGCGCAATACCTTTATGTGACATATAAGATTCTTTTTGTAGATACCCGGCTACTCTTGCAGATTTGATTTGGCTTATTCATTTTTTGTTTTGGTTTTACCTGGACTATTCCTTGGTATCCTGATTAAGATCCTCGTCTGCTCTGCTAGTATATGACTTTGACCTACTTGACAACACTTTCTATTTAACACCAGCTGCATATATAGTTATCCTTCTCTATTTACCTTGTAACCAGTTTCACTGTTAGCTACATTGTGGACCATGTTCATGCCTTAAAGGGATATGAACATCACAATTAAACTTTCATGATTTAAATAAAGCATACCATTTTTTTTTTCATAATTCTTTATTTATTCTGTGAAAGGACATAGCACAAGCTTAATTCCCCACAGTCTGGGGTTTAACATTATCCAAAGACAACATGTATTTGTTAATCATAATGAACAGAAAAGGAAACATAATGATCAGTAAATCAAGTATCAACAATGCATGTTCCTCACATTTTATATATATACGCTTTTGGCAGTTGGCCGTCTCCTCCCCAGGGTGTCAGATTCTTATATCACCTCAACACCTACTTATGTATCACCACACTAAACAGCATTTACTCCCCAAAATCTAGTCTCCAATCCCCTCTTAGCTGGGCTTCCAGTATATATTCCGAGTTACGTATAGGATATAATATTCTGGCCTGTTGGGAGGTGTCTAGAGTATGTATGTATGCTGCCCATTTTTTCATAAAATGGGCTGTATGGTTAGAGATGTCCCCCATAGTGTCCACTTCATAAAGCATTTGTGTATGTATTTAATTTTTTAATTGTGACAATGTTGGGGCCTCTCTGCTCGGCCAATTCCTAAAAATAAGTTTCCTGGCGAAAAGAATAACATTATGTGTGAATGTTGTTGCATTTCTATTAAGGCCAGGACATTCCATGAGCGTCATCATCTGTAATGTGAATGTGTTAACCGACACATTGAGGATATGCAACCAATGGTGTATAATGCCCCAAAACCTTGTCAGTTTAGGACAAGCCCAGATCATATGTATTAGGTCTGCCTGAGTCTGTAAGCACCTAGGGCAATTCCCTGTGGTATTAATTTCCCATTTCCTGTAGAGTTTAGGAGCGACATAGGCTAATTTGAGCATTTTAGTGTGTGACTCCCTGAGGTCCATTGACAGGGTGGCCTTTCGGACTCTTTGTATACTGTTTTGAATCTGTTCCTAGAGATGGGAGTGTCCAGTAGCCCGGACCATTTTGTACTAACATGTTCTAACGTGCATACATTGTCAGGGGCTTGCAGTAGCCTATAGATTGGTGACATAGATGTGGATCCATGTGAGTATAAGTGGCATATTTGGGCTATCCCATTAGTCCCCTTAGGAAAGTTTGTCTAGCCAACCAACTTAGTAACATAGTGTTTCGCCTGTAGGTAGGCAAAATGTTGTGTGTTTGGTAATGCATAGGTCGTTTGTAGGTGGGCAAAGGTACAGATGGTTTTCCCATCTCCCTTCAGAAACGTAGACACTTTATCTATTCTGAGAGTTTTCCAGGTCTTGAATGTCTGCGTAGTCATTCCTGGTAGGAAGTTAGGGTTCCCCTGCAAAGGGATGTATTTAGTGAGTTCATGGTTGCATTTCAGTCTACCACAGAGCTTCCTCCATGCCCGAAGGGACTGCTGAAGGAGGAGGTAATTAGTCAATATTTTGTCCGTTTTGTCTGCTGTCAAGTGTGGTAGTATAGCTAGTGACCAGTGTTGAACAACATACTGTTCCAACTCAGGTATTGTAAAGTAGGTACTCACCATCATCCAGTCAAGTATGTATTTTGCCTGCACGGCCCAACAGTATAATTCTACATTTAGAACAGACATGCCCCCCAAATCTATTGTGCTCATCATTCTAACCGAGTGTATCTTGTGTTTTTTATTGGCCCATATGAAGGAAAGGAATAGAGACTTCCAGAAAGTCAAGTCTGTCCTATGCAATACTATTGGCACCATCTGCATGACATAGAGTAATTTGGGGAAGAGTACCATCTTAATAAGTCCTATCCTACCAGAGATAGATAATGGTAATTTAACCCAGTGGGTAGTAAGATCAGTTGCAACTTTCTTGAGGGGTGTGTAGTTGGCACTATACCAATATGCAGGGTTTCGCGAGAGCCTAATTCCCAAATGTTTAAAGGTGTTCCCCGCCAGTTTGAAGTAATAGTGGAGGTCGGGGACTTCATTAGCATGGGACAGCCATATTAGCTCAATCTTATCCGTGTTGATCTTGTATCCTGAAATTTGGCCAAACTCCATTATAATGTTCATTAATAGGGGGATATTCAGTCTGGGGTTCTGCGCATATAACACCATGTCATCTGCAAAGAGCGACAGGTGCAGTGTTCTGTTTCCTATTATAAGACCATTGGTATTTTGACGAATTTTTGCAGCCAGGGGCTCCAGTGCGCGGTCAAAAAGGAGGGGTGACAGTGGACACCCCTGCCTTGTGCCTCTGCCCAAAACAAGACGGAATCCCATTGACCAATACAGCCGCCTGAGGGGTGGAATACAGTGCGTTCAATGCTCATGTAAAGTCTCCCGTGATTCCGAATCGCTCTAGGGTATAAAACAAATTACTCCAGAGGACTTTATCAAAAGCTTTCTCTGCGTCTATAAGTAAAACACAGGCTTCCTCCCATTGTGCTATGCAACGTTTACCCGCTGTTTTCCAATAGTGTGTTAACAGAAATTGCAGTGTACCCACATTTACCACTGATGACCTGCCTTTTACAAACCCTGTTTGGCTAGGATGTATCAACCCCGAGAGCAACATCACCAATCTGTCAGCTAGGATTTTCGTGAACTCATCTGAATTCATGAGTGAGATTGGACGATAGGACTCAGGGGCCAAGGGGTCCCTATCCGGCTTAAGAATAAGACTTATTTTTGCTTCTGTACATCTCCTAGACAAAATGGCCTCCCCACGTAAAATATTGTTGAATACCGAAGACAGCGGATTAGCTACTTCTTGTTGGAGTATTTTATAAAACTCCACTGGGAGGCCATCTGGACCAGAGGCCTTCTCCAACAGGAGTCTCCCAATAGCTGAGAGTATTTCTTTTATTGAGATATTGGCATTTAGTGCTTGTCGTTGAGAGTCAGTCATGGAGGGTAGGGTGAGGGCATCCCAAAATTTGTCTCTAAGTGAGGGGTCCGTCTCCTGTGTGGGGTAGAGGTTAGAGTAGTATTGGCTAAATACTCTTTGTATGTTTGTCGTGGCTGTGTGTATAATATCATTATGTTTAATGGCTGATATGATGCTGTTTCCTCTAGTCAGTTTTGTTAGTCTAGCCAGCATTCAGCCTGTCTTGTTGCCATGTGGGTAAAACCTAGTACGCATCTTTGTCAAGTCTCTAGCTGTGCTTTGAGTCAGATACATGTCTCTATGTGCCTTGGCATTTCGATATTTTAATCTGTTAATGTTCGTGGGACTACGTAGATATCTGTTTCTTGCATTTAGTAACTGTTTAAGTAGTAAATCCTCCTTGATTTTCTTTTGTTTCCTGAAGATAATGACATATGAGATTGTGGTACCCCTAAGCACCGCCTTGGCGGCCTCCCAGAATAGAATGGAGTTACTTTTATGTTCTTGATTTACTGAGGTGTAGGCTAACCACTCCCCTATAAGATGGTTTCTAAAGTTGTCATCATGTAAGAGGTATCTGGGAAAAGACCAACCCGGCACCCTGTGTTCTGAGATGCCCTACATTAATTTTCAATATGATTGGGGCATGGTCTGAGATTGTTGGGTCATCTATTCCCACATCTCCGAACCTAGAGTTCAAGGACCCGGAGACCAAGAAGTAGTCTATTTGTGATAGATTGTCTTTTGCAGGTGTGACACATGTATAATTTCTGGCCTCCGGGTTTCTATCCCTTCAGATATCAGAGAGGAGGAGAGCATTACGGAACTTGCAGAGTATATTAGTGTCTTTCTTGGCATGTCGGGATCTGGTATGAGTTGTTTGTGGATGAAATGGCTTTTGGTATCTATCTGCAGGAGTCTTTGGTGTGAGGTTGTAATCGCCTCCCAATATTATTGGGGCATCTGACATCTGGAGAAGGCGAGTCCCAAGGTCACCCCAGAAGTCCTTTTTATTTGTGTGGGGTCCATATACCCCTCCTATCAGTAAGGGAGACCCATTGAGCACACATTTGAGTAGGACATATCTCCCCTGTGGATCTAATACAGTCTGAGTTACTGAGTAGTTTAGATTCTTGCGAAAAAGAAATGCTACTCCCCTTACCCGACTACTCTCATATTTGGTATAGATAACTTCACCTACCCACCCTTGTTTTAACTTCAGGTGTTCACTAGGCTTCAGGTGAGTTTCCTCAAGGATCGCTATGTCTGCCTTTCTAGAATTTAAATATTTTAGTTTGGCCTTTCTCTTAAAAGGCGACGTGATCCCACCCACATTCCAAGATATAATATGTATCCCCATTCTCGATGATTAGGTAGTGTGGTCCTGTGATGGTGGGCCCTGTGTATCTCGGTGTTAATGTAGTTTGGGAGATTAATGATAAGTAATGGTTCTGATGTGTGTAGCAATGTTACTTACAGTTCTGACACCCTAAGGGTCTCCTACCCAGCGAGAGAAAGAATCCTGGAAGACATGTTCACTCAATAACAGGGAATAGAAGTAAAGAAACAATTCAAACAATGAATTTGAACTAATGTTCAACAGTCCCCCCCCCATAGTGCAAAAAGGATATAACATGGTGCTGTGCATCTGCGCAACACTCTGCATAGTATAAGTGTCTACTTAAGAAGAGATTTCTTCTTATGTCTGTGAAAAGAAAACACAAATACAAACAAGTAAACAGTCCCCATGAGGGTTGAGCTTAGAAGAAGTTGTTGACGTGTTTTCATGCCTCGATCAGACTTTTTCAAGAGAATGATTCACAGGTATCTGGCACTCTTCTTCAAAATTTTCTGCGTCATGTTGTTCAAATCTGCAAGGGTTCCATGTCTTCATAAAGGCAGAAAGCTGTGTAGTAGATTCAAAGAACTTTGGGCCCTGTGTGGTTTGCAGCTTGAGTCAGGCTGGGTAGAGCAGAGACACTGATTCGCCCTTCTCTAAGAGTTCCCTGCAATAAAGTGAAAACTCTCTGCGTTTCTTCGCCACCTCAGCTGAATAGTCCTGGAACAGGTGTATCTTTGATCCCTCATATAACAGTTCTGATGTCTGTCTGTATGTTTTAATTAGCAGGGTCTTATTATTAAAGTTGAGGTACTTTATCATTAATTGTCTAGGTGATGTTCTCTGACCGTTATTCTGCAGCATAGGTCCCACCCGATACGCTCTTTCCATGACACAAGGAATGTTTGAATTTGATATTCCCAACAGTTTTGGTAATGCATTTTCTGCAAAGTCAATTAAGGCTGAGCCTGGGATTGATTCAGGGAGTCCCAACACACGGACATTGTTCCGATGTGACCTATTCTCTAGGTCATCCAGCTTTTTCTGTAATACTTTATTCTGCCTTTGCAATCTTGTGATGTTTAGTGGGGATTTCCTGTGCTGTGACTCTGTGTCTGCCACTTTTTGTTCTACTGTGGTTAATCATGTAGAAAAAACCTTGAAATCAGAGGTCAGGGCATATAGGCCCGTCTGTAGTTGTTCGATTTTTGGTAAAAATAGTGCAGATAGTTGTGTCACTATTGGGTGGGTGTCTTGTGGCGGAGGATCAGGCATCTCAGCATCCGCAGGTGGCGGGTTATGAACTTCGATCTAACTTTTTTGTCTCCTATCATGCTGACGTAGTTGTTTAGACATATGGCCAGTTCTTTTAATATAAGGAGTGTAATACTTTTGCATACAGACACAAATGTGACGCAGTGCTGTCTCCAGCAACTTAGCGTGATGTTGCCGCCTTGTGTTGGTTATTCTGTGTATAAAGTAGTCGACTAAGGAGATTTTCTGGGTGGGGGGGCCCTGGGGAGGGAACCCCAAGTGCTTTCCCCATCATGTTAGTATTAATGTGAACATTAAATGTAGAAGTGGGTATATAGTAGATGTTGGCC
The DNA here is from genome assembly GCF_027579735.1 of Bombina bombina. Classification (NCBI taxonomy): domain Eukaryota; kingdom Metazoa; phylum Chordata; class Amphibia; order Anura; family Bombinatoridae; genus Bombina; species Bombina bombina. The sequence goes on along the minus strand of NC_069506.1, from coordinate 74,204,848 downwards.
AGCACCGCAGATTGTAAATGCAGTTTATGGTTTCTGTTACTTTTGCTTTCCAAACCCCTTAAAGAGATAGAGTAGGTATGGCTCTTATAAGTGTGTTAATATCTCGGGCCTCTTGTGTACTGTCCACAATGTATTTTTGCCAGTTCCCTTTAAATAAAATGTATTGCAGTTTTGTTAACCACTACACAGTAAAAGTAATGACTACCAGTCCAGAGTTTTCCCCACTCAGTCTCTCAGATATTACTGCGGCTGAATCCGGGAGTCACGTGGGATAAATTCAGCCGTTAATGAGGTTTATATATATATATTGCCAACTCTGCAGCTTGTATTTAAGCTGTTGAAAAAATTAGCCCACTGTATGTGATATCGATCTATGTGCGGCTTGTCCCTCAAACTATGCGAGTTCTGTGATTCAGGCTGCAATATGTTACTGTGGGGCAAGATGGCAGCCGCTATGTGCACTATGACAAACCTTACAGCCGATGCGGTTCTATATACACTTCGGGTAGTGGTTCCCTGCAAGCGTGAGTTGTGTCCTGCTGCCGACAGCCTCAGAGCCAAGGAGCCCCTGTTCACTCCGATGCTCCAGTCTTGCCGGGTCATTTATTCCTCCTGACTCGCCTCCCTGTTTTTACTGATACTTAGACTTGCCGGTGAGGGAGTGGGTGATATTACTCCATGCCATTGTTGCCCGTGCAGGATTGGAGGTCTACCTTCCAAGGGTAATGGCTTTGTGGGCTGTTTTTTGTAGATTTTAGTGCCAATTTGTTGGACACAGGAGCAGAGTTCTTCAAGTTGCGTCCATCCTCAGCGCCCGCCCACCGGAAGTCTAAAGCATACAATTTTATTTTTGTTAATCCAATTTACTTCTAATATTTAATTTACCCATTTCTCTAGGGTTTGTTCTATGAAACCTGGCCCCTTTCCTCAAAGGTATACTGGGATACTGCGTTATGTTCAGGCAAATGCATATTTCTTGTAGCAGCAGTTTATATAGCAATGTTATTTAAGCAACCTGTGTAGGGGAGCTATATAGGACTAGATTACAAGTGGCGCTGTATTTCCCCCCCACTAGAATTAAGCTTTTTGCGCTAGTCGGGTTGAGTTCATATTACAAGTTCCAAAAAAATACTATTTTGCGCAAGCAATAACCCTAATTCACGTGCATGTATTCCCCCATAGAAATCAATGGAGAAAAAAAAAGTAGAAAAAGAAACCTAACACCCGAGATTGCGCAAACACCATCGCATTTTTTCATTCCCCAAAGAAGTCAAAGGAGAAAAAAAATAGTTGAAAAAAAAACACCCATCATGCAAACAACATAGCCTATTAGCAGTAGCAAATGTAAAATATTTACAGTAAATACATAGGGGCTGATTAAAGACCTCTGCTGCTTAACTCGTCCGCCACCTCTGAGGTGGCGGACAGCAATCAGCCCAATCGGATACAAATATGCAGGGGCGGCATTGCACAAGCATTTCACACGAAATGCTTGTGCAATGATAAATGCCGACACAGTAGACTGCTGGTGCACGAGGGGCTGCTGGTGGATGAGGGGCTGCTGCAGGGATCTCTTCTGCAGCGGGGGCTTCTTCAGGGGATGATGGTACAGGGATATCTTCCATGTCTTCCCGAGGTGGCGAGTCATCTGCACCACTTTCATGCATGGGTGAAGGAGAAGCCTTGATGGTGCTGTGCTGCCCCCTTCCCGGGCTCAGACTCTGTATATTTGAAAAAGAAAGAAATCAAGATATTAGCACAGTTCCAAATAAAGATGTAAATGTTCTATTTGAAAGTCTATTAATGAGGCTGCCTTCGTAATTCTATTAGAAGCAAAAGCAATTAATACGATTTCAGCATTTGCAAACCCGTCTTTCTGATATCTATATGGTCAATCTGAATGTCTTTTTGCATTTGTCTTAAATCAGTTTAAATGCACACCTAATCTGTAGACTAGATACTAATGTGTTAGCTTTTTTGAAATTCAACTTTCGCAAGGTACTTGTGAATGCGTTCTCGTAATAATGTATAAAAAAGTGTAATTGCGTTAGTCATATCCTTAAATAATTTTTGCGTGTGAATGGGTTATGAGGTGGATGTAAAGAGATTAGTAAATGAGCTTACCGGCAGATGAGAGGGGCAGGTTCCCGGTATCAACTCCTCCAATACCGACTATGGCCACCTCGGAGATGTTGGGACGCAGCATTTCCTCCCAGCGGGAATATTCAAAGATTATTTCCGGACCGCCACCGGTCCCTGCTAGGTATTCCCTCTCCCTTGAGAGCTTTCTTTTCAGTTTAGCTCTGCAGTCCCGGTAACGGTGCTGAATCGACTTGACGTCCCTGTTATAGACCCCCACTGCATTAACTGCATCCCTGATCTCTATCCACATCTTCCTCTTATCCTTAGGGGTGGCCTTCTGTGCCTGCAGCCTCCTATTCCTCTCCATATAAGCCTCTATGAGGGCCTCTTTCTAATCCATGGTATATCTCTCCTCCCTCTGCCTGGGCTTCCCCTACGATGTGAGCCTGTTTCCTGGATTGCGAAGGTCCCTGTCTACGCTGCACACCACTGGGCCCAGCCACTTGTTCATCTTCAACAATGTGGCTGGGTCCATCCACCCCTTCCTCTCCCCCTTCCTGTCCCCCTTCCTATCCCCCTTCCTGTCCCATTCCTCTCCTCCTTCCTCTCCCCCTCCCTCTCTCCTGAATAAACTCCTGCCTAACCTACTCTACAAGCTCATCCCTAAACTTAGCCCTAGCCTCCTGCTTAATGAGCTCTAATAGCTGCGGGCTAATCTGCCCCCTATCCACCAGTCCCGACATACTCAAACAAAATGTGACGGTGCCCAAATAATAGGGTGTCAAAATAATGAACAAAAAACTGCTGAAAGTGTGAAAGGGTTATAAATAAGAGGGTAAGGGGTATTAAATAGACAAACATATATGTTGAAAAAGACTAAAATGAGGATATGTAAACAATAAGTTTTTTTTAATAAAACAAAAACTTATGGGATGAAAGGGTATGGGCTTAAAGGGAATGGGGTATGGGATGAAAGGGAATGGGGTATGGAGTGTAGTATGAGAGGGAATTGGGTATGGAGTGTATGTAGTGTTAGTGATAAGTGTATGTATGTATTGAATGTGTTTGCGTGTAAATGTCTTTATATAATGAATGTAGGAACAAAACACTCACCCAAACGAACTCTCGCTCACTAACTCGCTCTCTCACTAACTAACTCTCACACTAACTCACACTAACTCACACTCTCTCACTAACTCTCACTAACTCACACTAACTCTCACTAACTCTCACACTAACACTAACTAATTCTGACACTAACTAACTCTCACTAAATCTCTCTACTCTCAAATCTCTCCAAACCCTCCAACGCCTAGATCTGCACCTCACTCGAAAAAGCAATACAGTCAAAGAAGCCATGCTTCGAGCGGGCTTATATACCCTATGTAAATGTTTAATGATGTACCGGTTTGCAAAGTAAAGGATGTTCAGGTGTGCCTTCTTAGTAATTAGTATGTGTGCAATGTGTATTAGTTGTTTGAATTTGCGCATGCTCATATTGAGTTTGTATTTGTGTAATGTATATAATGCAATGATGTCATAGTGATCGTTTTGCATAACATTGTCCAAAAGTAGCATCTGTAAATGTAAATGCTGATTTGTGATGGTCTAGTATTTGTCAAATTATTTTTTGTTTCCGATCGTGAATGTTGAATGGGTATGTGCTATGTTGCATGAGCGATTGTTGTTTGTACATTTGAGCTGTGTTTTTGTTGTGCATTATGTGGTATACGTAATATGACAGAGCAGTGTGTATTTCTCGTGAGATCGAGTGTTAGCTGAAAAATCCATTATTTCATTTAGCATTGATCTCTATGGGAGAATGTTTAACGCGCCCGTAATTACGCTTATTAAATAAACCGCCGTACACCCACTAACTAAACCCATTAACCCCTAAACCGCCACCCCACATCGCAACAACCTAAATTAAACTATATTAACCCCTAAACCTCTGCCCCCCACATAGCAACAACCAAAATTAAACTATATTAACCCCTAAACCTTACACCCCCTAACTTTAACATAATTAAAATAGACCTAAATTAAAGTTACAATTGTTATCTCACTACCTATTTAAAAATAAATACAAACTTACCTGTGAAATAAAAATAAAACCTAAGCTAGCTACAATATTACTATTTACTAACTACCTTGTTAAAATAAATACAAACTTACCTGTGAAATAAAAATAAAACCTAAGCTTACACTAATAAAACCTAAGATTACTAAAAATAAAAAACCTAAGATTACTAAAAAATTAAAACTACAATTACAAAAAATAATAAACACTAAAATTACAAAAAAATAAAAAAATACCTTTACAAAAAATAACAAACAAAATTATCCAAAATAATAAAAATTATTCCTATTCTAAAACCCCATTTAAAAAAAAAAAAAACCCACCCCAAAATAAAAAAGACCTAATTTATAATAAACTACCAATAGCCCTTAAAAGTGCCCTTTGTAGGGCATTGCCCTAAGGTTAACAGCTCTTTTGCTAAAAAATTACAACAAACACCCCCTAACATTACAAACCCCCACCCCCTCAAACCCACAAAATAAAAAAACCTAACTAAAAAAAACACTAATCTACACATTGCCCTGAAAAGGGCATTTGTATGGGCATTGCTCTTAAAAGGGCATTCAGATCTTTTTCGGAGTTCCATCAGTCTGACGTGGAGGTCCTCTTCATGCGATTGACCGCAGCACACTGAAGATTGAATGCAAGGTACCCCTTTTATATTGGGATACTGTTGCATTCCTATTGACTGAAATATTCAAATCAGCCAATAGGAATGAGAGCATCTTAAATCATATTGGCTGATTTGAATCAGCCAATAGGAATGAGAGTTGCTTAAATCCTATTGGCTGCTCAAAACAGTCAATAGTACTTAAGCAGTTCTCATTCCTGTTGGCTGATTTTAATTTTTCAGCCAATCTTCAGTGTGCAGTTGTCGATCGCATAAAGAGGACCTCCATGTCGGACCGATGGAACTCCGCCTGGACCTCCGCGCATCCACCGACTGCTCCACCTTCGCAGGGATGAAGAAGATAGGAGATGCCGGTCCCGCGATGGATGAAGATGGAGCCGTCTGGATGAAGATGCTTCGCTGCTGGGATGCAGATCTTTCGCCAGACTTCAGCAACTATGAGTACCAATTTTGGGGTTAGTGTTAGTTATTTTGTTTTCTTTTTTTGGGGTGTTTTTTTTTAGATTAGGGCTTTTTTATTTTAATGGGCCAAAAAAGAAGTTTTTTTTAGTTAGGTTTTTATTTTTATTTTGGGGGGGGGTGGGGGTTTGTAATGTTAGGGGGTGTTTGTTGTAATTTTTTAGCAAAAGAGCTGTTAACTTTAGGGCAATGCCATACAAAAGCCTCTTTAAAGGGCCTTTGGTAGTTTATTATAGATTAGGGTTTTTGTATTTTTGGGTGTTTTTTTTTTAAACGGGGTATTAGAATAGGAATAATTTTATTGTTTTGGATAATTTCGATTGTTATTCTTTGTAATGGTATTTTTTATATTTTTAGTGTTTATTATTTTTTGTAATTTTAGTTTTAATTTTATTTATTTTTTTAATTTTATTTATTGCCAACACAAGGTACATGAGTAAAGCAAGTCTAATAATACACCGCGCAGGGTGAACTAAGAGATTACAAAGTTGATAAATACGTTATCAGGTATATTAGGATATGGTAATCACATTTATAGTAAAAAAAAAAAAAAACTGTAAGCATCTTCAATAGGTTTGAGTGACATCCAGATTATATGCATATGCACCTTGATGTTGGGGGTTTTGTTATTTTATAAACTAATACAACTAAACATCATCAACAAAAATAAAATAAAACTAACATTATTAAAACTAAGCAATAGGTTGGCTCATGGTAGACTATGGATTATACCCTTAAAGGGAAAAAAGAGAAAGAATGAGGTGGGATAATAATGTTCTCAACGGAATGGGCCCTATTTTGGTCGATGAAGTAGGCTACGTCATAAAGAACAAATTGAGAGGGGTGTATTATTTCTATTATGAATATAGTCTGAGAGCAGGTATATCAGCAATGGTTATGGCTAGAGCAGTCCCTGAACCTAATATGCTGAACTAATTTGTGGTGTGTACTACAGTTTATCTGGTAGGCTCTGGGCATGTCACACTCAGGATAGAAACCTCCACCACTGGGAGAGAATAATCAAAGGTGGAATAGCGACAATATGAAGCGAGAGAATGCCTCCAACCATGTGCCAGCGTATGCATTTCAGTTCAAGATGTCAGTGAATTTAACTCATTGAAGCGCATCAGGCTTTATTTCCCCACAATTTATGGTGCACACTCATATATTGACTCTAATCTAAGGTAGAAATTCAGATAGTAATTATGAGCTGTAGATGTTCATAGTGAAAAGTATAGGACCTTTTAGGATAGAATTTATGCAGGTGCTATGCTTAGCCCTATATAAGAATTCTAGAGAAGGATATGAGCAATACACCATTATCCAGTAGAATAAGTGATGAGTATGGAATGGGAGATTGTAGGGTGGGATAAATGTGCCCCTCAAGAAACTACAAACACTTTACATATAAGATTGATTATATACCCTTTTGGAGCTCTTATAGGCCTATTTTGTATACTGAGCCTTGCTTTAGGTTATACCCGATAGGTTAAAACAGCCCAGAGTCTTGACTATTCAGCATTTTATCACAAGTTCCCACCGTTCTGAGGAAATGTTAATTACAAAAGCAATTAAAGACTAACTACATTCTCATTGTTAACCTATGCAGATAAGCCGTGAGAAACCTAAAAACTATCAAAAATATCTATAGCACCTAAAACTAAAAACTATCTACCTACACAAGAAATGCATATAATTTGTTTCACATACAATTAGGATGTCTGGATAAACACAGCTTTGTGGCAGGTATTGGGAGAGCTGCAGCGTCTACAGCTTTGAAGCGGGTACTGTGAAACAATGTAAACAGGATTGGTTCTCTGAAAGAGAAGCAAAAACAGAGCGCATCCACGATCTAAGTGTAGTTTAAAAGTCACAGTTTATTTAAGTAAATAAAACAACGATTGCACACTCACAAAAGAGCCCTCAAACATATGAGGTATGTTTGTACATTCAACAGATAACAGACTTCATACCCCTCCAGCGATATTGCAGACTCCTTTCAATGTCCCTCTGTGTTTGAAGTGCCTATATTAATATGTGGCTCTAACAGGGGAAGTATAAACTGCCAAGCTGGGGGTGAAGTAAATGTATGTGAAAGTATGGAGATCGTGTAAATACCGCTGTTTGTTTCTGTACAATGTAAGCCGGCTATTGTTCAGAATACAGCGTGTATAACACTCACTTCTCCTAGGATTATGGGCGTGGCCTTACGCGTTTCGCGGGCTCCTCCCGCTTCGTCAGAGGCTATGCCCATCCTTCCATAATCCGCCCTCTTAACTGGTTCGTCTATACACGCCCCCATAATTTCTATTGGTTACTGCGGACTAAGCCGTATGCGTGTATATGAATTGTTCCGCTCTGAACATAACATATTATGTGCTAGTTAAGGCGGTTGCTGAGATTAGAAATACTTGTATATAGGGATCGCGTAGTTTACTACATTTTGAACTTATAATTTATGGCGCAATAAATCCCTCCTGGTTAGATATATGGCATATAAAAAGAGTTAGATGTTGGGATCTAGGTTAACAGTTTGGCAGTAAAATATACTGTGATTTGGAAAAAAAGTGATATATAAATTACACAGTGCTATACATAACATCTACTTCATAGATACTTACAGAAACCAGTAAAAAATATAAAATAAGATAGAATATCCCCTAATAAACATTCGAGTAACAGTAAAAAGATTTGTTCATAATACATATACATTAAAAACAATCGATTTGGCTTGTTGTAGATAGCCTTAAACATACATTAATAACAATACATACATTAATACAATTAATACATTAAAAATTATTTGATTCTTTCCTTCTAAAAAATTCCCTTATTTAAACAGCAGCATGATAATATTTCATTAGTAGTCAGATAAATGTTTAAACACTAAAGAAGTTCAGCACTAATTCCTTGTACATATGGTAACATTATACAAACTTGTTGTGACAAAGCCCAGTAAACTTTCATGCTACCTTTCTATAATTATGACAAAGTCACCATATTAGTGCGATGTGAAATATTGAGAGATAGCATAAAAATAAATGAATAGATCAGTAGATTTTAAAATTCAAAAGATGGTGATTATATTTACAACCATCCCTGAGTGGTTTCTAAATATTCTTACACCAAATATATATATATAAATTATAGCATATATATATGGGTCATTATATGGTAGATTTGATTCCAAAGTATGTATTTAGACAATATCTTATATTGTATTCAACTTTCCAAAAAGGCTGCTAGATCTATATCACGATTGAGCCCCCCCGGACCCATAGTTTGTAACCTATGGATCCAGAAGGATTCACGTTGCCTAAGCTGCAGAAGACGATTACCTCCCCTTATGTTTCTTTTAACATGTTCTATTCCAATAACTGTCAAATCTGAACTATCTTTGTTATGTGTCTCCAAAAAAGTGGGCAGAGACTCCATGTGTCTCTAGGCCTATATCTATATTTCTGAGATGTTCACTAAACCTTGTTTTTAAAGATCGCTTAGTGCGACCTATATAGATTTTATTACATGAACATCTTAGTAGGTATACTACATAGTTTGTTTTGCATGTAATAAGATCTTTGATTTCATATTTCTTATCATCGTTTACTCCACAGAAATAGTGATTGTTGGCATTTATGTGAGTACAACAGGTACAGCCTTTTCGTCCACATCTGAAAAAACCTTTGGTTTGTTTTTCTAACCAGTTTTTTTCTTTTTTGCATGGTTTTAACATGCTAGGACTAATTCTATTTTTTACACTAATGTTTCTTTTAAAGATTACTCAACCTTTTTCGCTTAAGGCTTCCTTTAATACTGTATCTTGCATTAGTATTGGCCAGAATTTTTTGACGGCACCCTCGATATCTTTTGCTGCTCTATTATATCTGGTAATGAGCTGTACTTTTCGTTTTTCACCTTTCCCATTGTTAGTCAAACCCTTCGTCTTAGATTTATTAATTAATGTTTTCCTATCCATTGCCTCTACCTTATTTTTGTTTTTTTTTCAGGAGTTCTTCTGGATATCCTTTAGCTAGGAACTGATTTGTAATGACTTCAGTTTCTTTTATGAAGTCACTCTGCCTAGTACAATTCCGTTTTGCTCTCTGATATTGGCCTAACGGAATATTCATTTTCCATTTTTTGTGATGGCCACTTTTGGCATGCAGATAACCATTCGTATCTGTGGGTTTCCTATAAAGGTTGGTATATATTTCCCCTTTATCTTGTATAATTTCTAAATCTAGAAATGTTACTTTAGTAGGATTTGACTCCATGGTAAAACTAAGGTTTAGTGTGTTTCTATTTGTGTATTCTAAAAAATCAGCCAATTTCTCACTGGTCCCCTGCCAGACAATTAGTATGTCGTCTATGTAACGAAACCAATGTTTAATATTTTCTTTATAGGGATTCTCTAAATTGAAGACAAATAGATACTCCCACCACCCCATATAGAGATTGGCGAAATTTGGGGCGAATTTTGTCCCCATCGCCGTTCCCCTGGTCTGGAGGAAATATTTGCCTTCAAATAGAAAATAATTTTTCTTTAATATAAAATACATTGCCAGTTCTAAGAAATTTGCCTGAGTTTCATTGACATATCCACATTTTTCAAAAAAGTATTTCACCGCTGTGATGCCCAGAGCATGTGGAATTGATGTATACAGAGAGCATACATCCATCGTAACCCACATGTAACCCTCCTGCCATACAAGATCTTCTAGTAATTTAAGTATGTGGATAGTATCCTGTACATATGATCTAAGGCAAGGAACCATGGGTTTTAATATATGGTCAATGTATTCGGATAATTTAGTTGTGAGGCCTCCAATCCCAGACACAATAGGTCTACCCGGTGGGTTCTTGAGGCCCTTATGTATTTTGGGTTGATGGTAAAAGATTGGGAGAACTGGATCCTCAACAACTAAATATCTGTATTCTTGATTTTTCAAGATTTGATCCTCCCTACCTCTAGATAGTAATAAGTTGTATTCCTCTTGGAATTTTTTGGTAGGGTTACAGTCTAATCTGCAATAAGCTGCCTTATCACTTAGCAGTCTCTCAGCCTCTGCTATATATTCTTTTCTATCTTGCAACACGATCCCTCCGCCTTTATCTGCGCTACGGATCACTAATTCTCTATTTTCACTCAGATCTTTAAGTGCCCTTCAGTCTCACCATGTTCTTCCAAATTTGTATGTGTGTTAATTATACTTGAATCATCTAGATTACTTGTTGCTAGCTCTGTTTGGTTCTCTATTCCTTTCTCTTGTAATTTAAAATGTCTAGTCAGAGTAAGCTTCCTAATCAGTTTTTTAGTGTCTATATATAGTTCAAAATTGTTTGGAGCTATATCAGGGGCAAAGGATAGACCTTTCTTCAATAGATTTTCCTCTTCCTTAGTTAGAGTTTTTGTTGATATATTACAGATATCCTGACTATATGTTTCTAACAGTGAGCATCTTTCCCTTTTTTGTTTCTTGGTTCTACATGCCACACCTCCTCTACATCCTCTTCATCTGGTTCTATCCCTCTTTTTGGGTTCCTGGTCCCTTCTTGATAGTTTTCTCTCGTGCGTTGACCTAAAAAACGATTTTCAACTTGTTCCCTCCTGTATGGGAAATACCCCCCTAGATCTTTTTTCTGTTCTTTGCTATTGTAATTGTTAGTATAGCTATTTTTTCCTTTCTGATTAGTCTTATTGTTGTAACTGCCACTAGTGGTATTACTCAATTTTCGATAATTAGTTCTAGGTCTTGCACCTAGATTGTCTCTATACTGTGGATCTGATTTTGTCAATGAGGGGATTCTATCTTCTCTAAAGTGTCCACCATTATTATAATTTGTCCTCTCTTTATATGGGATACTTGTAGTGTTATTATTTGCTATTTTTGGTGTGTTTTTATTTTTATTGTGATGTTGTACTTGTTTACCATTCTTTTTATTTACATTAGATTTTGGTTGACCATTTATATATCTCATTTGTTTATTGCTTATCTCTCAATGGACTCTCTGGTTTTTCAATATTAATATCTGCAGGTGATCTATCATTTTCCTCTATTTGTGGACTTAAATCTCCATATAGGGCATTATATAGTTTCTTTTTCTTATTTTTGATAGTTTCAGATTCAAAGTGTTTCAAAGTGGTTCTATTTCTATTGTCTAGTTCTTTGTATAAGACATCTTCCCTATATTCATTCAAAACACTTTCAACCTGAGTTATTTCATTTGTAAGTGTTTCTACTTTTTTATCTCTGTATTTTTTAAGGATTTTTATACATTTTCTAGAACATTAATCCATGGCTTCCTCCCATTCACTATGGAATTCTACCTCTTCTAGTTCAAAGATGGAGGCCTTGTGTAGTTTAAGCCCTTTTGGGATGACTCCATATTTTTCAAAGTTCTCTAAAGTGATTAGATCATACCAACAGTTAATCTGTGATTTGTATAATTTTTCTAATTTTCTGAACAATATTTTAGGATCTTTTTCTTCTTCGTCTACTACAAGTGTTGCAGATAATAGTCTGCTTCTTGTTGTGGGATCAAAATAGTTCCCAAATGTTTCTGCTGTTGCCATAATATATAATATTAGTTAAAGGCGAAGGATAACTTTTTTTGTATATCAATATACTTATAAGGAAAAATGTAAAAGTAAATATCTGATGTTATTAATATATCAAATATAATTAAAATTCAAATATAGCAACTCAATAGATATTGAATCTAACGTTAGATTTTCTGTATATTGCGGCTGCCAAAGTCATACACACCTTATACTGCTTAAACTGGCCAGTGATACATCTGCATCAAAAGCCTGTGTAGCAGCACATGAAAATCACACTTACTCTAAAAAATAGACGGCGCCACAGGTGCAAACAATGTTATAGCTAGGTAGATAGTCCCAGCTGTATAAATGCTCTAATAAAATATAATAGTACACAGATAATGCTATGTATAAGGTTATTGATCCATAAAAACACTGCTCATATATTTGGTAAGCAGGAAAAAAAAAATTCAAACTGCAGAAAATAAATAATAAATAAAGAAATATAAATATATAAAAACAGTAATGTTCACAAACTTAAAAATAATGTGATATCACTGAGTAAAAGTCTTTTGTACTTAATCCAAAAGCCAGTGTAGGGTTGCAGCTCCTTATGTGCCCGGCGGTGTCTGTTCCCAGGCTTCAGATAGAGATGTAAACAGGATTGGTTCTCTGAAAGAGAAGCAAAAACAGAGCGCATCCACGATCTAAGTGTAGTTTAAAAGTCACAGTTTATTGAAGTAAATAAAACAACGATTGCACACTCACAAAAGAGCCCTCAAACATATGAGGTATGTTCGTACATTCAGCAGATAACAGACTTCATACCCCTCCATCGATATTGCAGACTCCTTTCAATGTGTTTGAAGTGCCTATATTAATATGTGGCTCTAACAGGGGAAGTATAAACTGCCAAGCTGGGGGTGAGCATTTATACAGCTGGGACTAGCTACCTAGCTATAACATTGTTTGCACCTGTGGCGCCGTCTATTTTTTAGAGTAAGTACTGTGAAACAAGCTAACAACAGCTTAGAACACTTTTAAACAAAACAAGTGGCCAACCGGGGCAAAGTCAGGTGCTATTGCAAATTCAAATTCACATAGAAATTGGAGGTATGGGGGTCTGTTATACCCGCATTTTATGTTAAAAGAAGGGGGTGCACAGCAGATAGCAAGCAAAACTGCCGGAATATATAGTTCCCCTTGCATAGCGCAGTACAAAAAACTCCTTCTCCAAACTGCCCCATGATGATTCCCGTCTGTCGCCAGGCTTCTGTTGATGGAGGTGCTTTATGCATCTCATAGACAAACAACGGGGAGGGCAACACAGGCTCTAGCATTATACCAGTCCACAACTGCACGAAATGTTCCCAGTCTATGCTGCTGTGCTTCATCTCTCTTGTCTCGCAATCGGGGAGGGCGTCTGCATATGCACTACACAAAGGTGTCAGTTTGGTGTTCCCTGCTACAGACACTAAGCAGATTTCCAAAGTGCAAGTTGCGGATACGTTATCCAAGGTAGGGATTGCCGCTCGCTCTGTAGAGAAGGTTAATGACATGTCTGTGTGTATCTGCATAGCCAGTGAGGGAGCTGGGAGGGAGCCTTCAAACTTAGTCGTGTTAGCCTTTGGGGGTGAGGTGTTGTCAGATTCGTCTATGTATGGACAACGATCTTCCATATAAGTTGTCTCACCATCATGTGCATCCGGGAGCAACAGCATGGCGCTTTCGTTAGCTGTCAAGAAACCAAATTGCTCGGTATTCCGAGCCGTTCCTTGTGCACCAGGGCATCTTGTACTCTGCAGCATTGCATACAAGTTGTCACAGCTGTTAAGCAGGTTCTCAAGTTTTGGTGAAAAAATTACAGACAGTGCCATAAACATCTCCCTGTCTGCATCCATTACCTCGTGGGCAGTTAACTTTGAGCTGAGTCGCTCAATCTTCATATTTACTCAAGATGACTGTCCGGGGTAGAAGAGCTGGTAATCCTTCTATCTGCTAAGTGTTCCTGGACAACTTGCTTGTCAAGGGAGAGGCAGATGGCGTAAATTGAGGCTGCAATGTTGAAATTAGAGTATAATTTCTTCAGAGCTGCTGAAGATTGCAGCCATCTTGTAGAGCCGCCCACCGAAAGTCCCTCAGTTTTAATTTTTTTTTATTCTTTTTTTTTTTTTTTTTTTAGTTTAATATTTTTATTGAGGTTGTTATAAACATATACAAAACATGTATGATTGCCAGCACTTAAGTAGTACAGACATTGAGATAAAGTTCACAGTTATGAAATAGTGTACAGTCAGGTACAAACAGATTCAAAATGAAATAGGCAAAAATAGTTGTAACCTCAGTTTTCTAATTAATATTATGAACTTCCTCTGAAATTAATAGGCCACTCTTGGAACATGGTAAAATATAAATACTTGATGGAGGTAAGTTAGTTGAGTCTATAGCCACTCTTGGGCTTGGTAGAGCATAGAACATTGAATATATATAGCAATAACAGATTATGTAACAAGTTTCAACAATAATGGTAAAATAAGCTTCTGCTTCAATGTGATATCCTTGATAAGCAAACACTAAACTCCACCCAACTAGTTCGATAAATTTTAGTATTAACAAACCCTTTTCTTCTATTTGGCAACTTGTGGAGAATGAGGATGTTGTTGTTTGTGAAAAACATAAGAGGATAACTTTCTACAGAGTACAAATATGTATAAAAAATACTATCAATTGGCATCTCAACTGAACTTATCTAGGTCTTATTTGTGTATAAGATAGACCTCCTTATGCATAATATACAATATGAATGCCATGCCACCTCGGCCGCCGACAGCACAGCAAAGTGGAACAAGAAGGAGGGTCACAATAATATGGCATATACACTGGACACCCATTTATAGTTCCATGTGATTATAAATACTGAAATCCTCTAAGCCATAAACTCTTGCTATACTTGCAAAATTGCTATAGGAGTAAATGTAATCTGAGTTATAACAAATAAATTACTGCAAACTATCTAGAGGCTAATAATATTCTTAGACATGCCTAAAATGGTGCAGGCAATACATGCATCTGGGGATCTAGCTTTTGTAATAGGACAATCCCCCTAGCATCAGACTCAGTTGCCATCATAAGGGTATAGTTAGAGTCTATATATGAGGATTTAAAGAGGGGTAAATTGCCCTCAAAGAAAAAGTTAGCATATCTGGTAGCAAAATGGTAGTTAAATAGGTAACAGTTAATGTCAGCAGTTTACATTAGAGTTCAATTAGTTCCCACACTATACATACTGCAGATGTCTGCTTACGGGGGAAAACGTATTAACCCACTCCTATCTTCGTGGTCTGAGTGTAGGCCGTGTTAACTAAACAACTCAGTGGATGTTGTTGCGCACAGAAAACGGACCGCAGCATATTCAATGAGGCCACTCTGTAGACGCCAGCAATGCCCTTGGTGAGATCAGGCAGCACCGCAAACTGTCCCCCTCCTAGGTCATAGTTACCAGACTGTAGGGTCTTCTTCACGGCAGCTGGAGTGAGGGAGATCTTGTTTTTGCGGCCTCCGTTCAGCAAGGGAGTATGCGCTTCTCTTGTCATAGGTTGCCGCTCAATAGCTGAGCTGGCAAGATCATCTCTCAACTTCACGGTGGCTGTGATCCGTTCAAGGTGAGTGTCTCCCCCTAGATCTATAGGGACTCCCATAGCTTGCAAGACAGAGGGAGTTTCCACTGCAGTGTCCCATTGGGTGGATAGGGGGCAATTGGAGGCTCGGTCAATAACTATGTCCTTTGGATAAAGGGTCTGCAAACTTCTCTCAAAGTGTCCCATTCTGCCTTTATCAATATCTAAAGTTTTGAGAAGGGAGCATCCAGTAGCGCTCCGACTTCGTGTAGAAAAAGTTCAGCCTCCACCATTGTAAATAGGCCTCAAACAAAGAAAGTTGATATGCCAGATGTTTTTTCTTTTTTTTTTTAAAGTGCTCTGATAAGGGTGTAGATAGCACAGTTCTCCAGAAAGTCCACTTTACACGTTTTAGCCTAGATAGTGCTTAGGGCTAAGTAGTGATCAAATTATAGATATAGAATCTAGTAGCAGCGTTACTTGTCTGCTCAGTAACCCGGTTGCCGGGGGGAGGGTATTATGCGGCAGCCTAAGCACCATAGGTTGTAGACCGCGCTTTGAAGTCCTGCAGGGTATATGTTCCATAGAAATGTATCTTGTATAAGTTATGCAGGACCACTTCAGACCATAACTGCTTTTCCAATCAGGTCTGTAGGCAAATTAAGCAGATACTGCGTGGACACTGCGCTGAAAAACATAGGCTTGTCTGATTCTGGAGCAGAAATCCGAACTCTAATAATGGTGGACAATACAGTTCAAGCTATGAATATATAAAAAAAAAAATATTCGTATAAATACTGTAAAAACCCAATTATTGAGGCTTTATTTTTATTTCACAGGTATGTCTGTATTTATTTTTAAATAGGTAGTTATTTATTAATTGTAACCTTAATTTTGGTTTAATTTTGGTTTGCCCCTATGTGGGGCAGCGGTTTAGGGGTTAATATATTTAGTTAGTGTTGGCAATGTGGGTGTGCTGTGTTTTAGGTGTTAATAGGTTTATTTAGTGTTTTAGTTAGTGTTGGCGATGTTGGGGAAATGCGATTTAGGGGTTGATAGGTTTAGTTAGTGTTGGAGATGTGTGGAGGCAGTTTAGGGGTTAATAGATTTATTTAATATTTTAGGTAGTGTCGGCGATGTCAGGGAACTGTGGTTTAGGGGTTAATAGGTTTAGTTAGTGTTGGTGATGTTTGGGATCAGCGGTTTAGGGATTAATAGGTTTAGCTAGTGTCGGCGATGTTAAGGAACTACGGTTTAGGGGTTAATAGGTTTATGTAGTGTTTTAGTTAATGTTGGCGATGTGGGGGAACTGCGGTTTAGGGGTTAATAGGTTTAGCTTGTGTTGGCGATGTTTGGGAATGGCGGTTTAGGGGTTAATAGGTTTATTTAGTGTTTTAGTATTGGCAATGTCGAGGAAATGTGGTTTAGGGGTTAATAGGTTTAGTTAGTGTCGGTGATGTTGGGGAATGGCGGTTTAGGCGTTAATAGCTTTATTTAGGGATTTAATTAGTGTCCGCGATGTCAGAGAACTGCGGTTTAGATTAGAGCAATGAAAAATTCCGAATATGAATAAAAAATGGATCTTAAAATTCGGAAACTGATTTATTAATTTTCGGAATTTTTCGGGATTTTAGTTATGGTGCCGATTCGTAAATTCAGATTCATTCGAATCTCTGAATCAGCCAAAATTCGGCCGAAACGAATTGCACATGTCTAGTAAAAATTTAGTAATTGCTGCTTTGTTTTTGTTCTCTTCAAAAAGCACTTTACTCTTGATGTAATGTGTTATGGAAAACTTACAAAGTGCAGCCAGAGCACAGCGCTGTTTAAAGAGAATATGCTACCTGTTACTGCATGCATAGCATTCTTTCTGCTGACGTTGCATTTTCTGTGATGACATCTTAGATCACAGCTAGGGATGGGCGAATGTTTTGTAACATTCGAAAAATTAAACAAATTTTAACACATTCGTTTGTTTTGAATTTCGAATGTTTGTACAACAATCTAACATTTATTTAATGTAATAGTATTTCTAATGCTTAATTTAAATGTAATATTCGATTGGAATTTTTCTAATAATTTGATTTAAATTAGGTAATATTTGATTTGAATTTTTTTTAAATAGATATGTTTGTAATAGTATTTATAATGCTCTATTTAAATGTAATATTACAATTATGCTATATTTGAAATAGAAACATTCAAATTGATATATTTGTATCTATTACAAATATTATCTATCAATTTACTAAATTCCCTACCACATGAACTATTGTATAATAATAATGTGCGCCTATATAAATAAAATATAATGTGTGTGTGTGTGCACCTAAAGTGCTGGTTTATAAGCTATAATAAAATTAAATAAAATATATATAAAGTTAGCAATAATACAAATTAGTATGAATGGATAAAATCGTAAAAAAAGATGATTATTAAAAAACAAAAATAACATTGTGTGAAATCACAAAAATATAAATGACAAAAGTGCAAGTGCTAAAAGTCAAATGTTAGGGAATATTCCCATATGTTCCCAAATAGTGTATGAGAACAACCCAGAAAATCCAAAGTTCTAGGTCACTGGTAGGCAGCTCTTCTTATGTGAATGGCCATTCACTTAAAGGAATTCTATAACACAAATTGGAGAAGGCGCCACATAGCGTAGTACAGATACAATGAATGAAAATTCACCCGTTTCCGGAACCTGGTAGTAGGTGTCGATCCAGTGGCGGACTGCAGAGACTGGATCCAAAAGTTTGATATAATGCCAGTTAATCTAACTGCATCGATACCAAGAACCATCAAAAGTGCAAAATGGTGTAATAAAAGGTGGTGTTTATTGCTACAAACACATAAAAACAGCGACGTGTTTCACAGTTACACACTGTTTCCTCGTTTCCTCAAGCTGAAGTCTAAGGAAACAATGGCCTAGATTACGAGTTTTGCGTTAGAGGCTGTATGGTGCTAACGAGCAGTTTTCCCTCACCGCTCACTTACATACAGCGCTGGTATTACGGGTTTTCAGAAACCCGTCGTTAATACCGCACTCCAATACCAGCGCTGGTTGTGTGGGTGGTAGGTTTTACTGTTGGGGGGGTTGTTTGTATTTTTTTTTACAGGTAAAAGAGCTGATTACTTTGGGGCAATGCCCCGCAAAAGGCCCTTTTAAGGGCTATTGGTAGTTTAGTTTAGGCTAGGGTTTTTTTTTATTTGGGGGGGGCTTTTTTTATTTTAATAGGGCTATTAGATTAGGTGCAATTAGTTTAAATATCTGTAATTTGTTTATTATTTTCTGTAATTTAGTGTTTGTTTGTTTTTGTACTTTAGCTAATTTAATTTAGGTAATTGTATTTTATTCAGTTAATTTATTTAATTGTAGTGTAGTGTTAGGTGTTATTGTAACTTAGGTTAGGTTTTATTTTACAGGTACTTTTGTATTTATTTTAGCTAGATAGTTATTAAATAGTTAGTAACTATTTAATAACTATTCTACCTAGTTAAAATAAATACAAACTTGCCTGTAAAATAAATAGCCCTAGTAAAATAAAAAAAGCCCCCCCCAAAATAAAAAAAACCCCTAGCCTAAACTAAACTACCAATAGCCCTTAAAAGGGCCTTTCGCGGGGCATTGCCCCAAAGTAATCAGCTCTTTTACCTGTAAAAAAAAATACAAACAACCCCCCCAACAGTAAAACCCACCACCCACACAACCAACCCCCCAAATAAAATACTATCTAAAAAAAAACTAAGCTCCCCATTGCCCTGAAAAGGGCATTTAGCTCTATTGCAGCCGATGCAGAGCATCCTCTTCATCCGACGACTAAAGCTGAATGAAGGTACCTTTAAGTGACGTCATCCAAAATGGCGTCCCTTAGATTCCGATTGGCTGATAGAATTCTATCAGCCAATCGGAATTAAGGTAGAAAAAATCCTATTGGCTGATCCAATCAGCCAATAGGATTGAACTTCAATCCTATTGGCTGATCCAATCAACCAATAGGATTGAGCTCACATTCTATTGGCTGATTGGAACAGCCAATAGAATGCAAGCTCAATCCTATTGGCTGATTGGATCAGCCAATAGGATTGAAGTTCAATCCTATTGGCTGATTGGATCAGCCAATAGGATTTTTTCTAGCTTAATTCCGATTGGCTGATAGAATTCTATCAGCCAATCGGAATCTAAGGGACGCCCTCTTAGATGACATCACTTAAAGGTACCTTCATTCAGCAATAGTGCTAACTGCCCTTTTAAGGGCAATGCCCATCCAAATGCCCTTTTCAGGGCAATGAGGAGCTTAGGTTTTTTTAGATAGTATTTTATTTGGGGGGTTGGTTGTGTGGGTGGTGGGTTTTACTGTTGGGGGGGTTGTTTGTATTTTTTTTTTTTTACAGGTAAAAGAGCTGATTACTTTGGGGCAATGTCCCACAAAAGGCCCTTTTAAGGGCTATTGGTAGTTTAGTTTAGGCTAGGGTTTTTTTTTATTTTGGGGGGGCTTTTTTTATTTTAATAGGGCTATTAGATTAGGTGTAATTAGTTTAAATATCTGTAATTTGTTTATTATTGTCTGTAATTTAGTGTTTGTTTTTGTACTTTAGCTAATTTAATTTAATTTAGGTAATTGTATTTAATTTAGTTAATTTATTTAATTGTAGTGTAGTGTTAGGTGTTATTGTAACTTAGGTTAGGTTTTGTTTTACAGGTACTTTTGTATTTATTTTAGCTAGGTAGTTATTAAATAGTTAATAACTATTTAATAACTATTCTACCTAGTTAAAATAAATACAAACTTGCCTGTAAAATAAAAATAAACCCTAAGCTAGCTACAATGTAACTATTAGTTATATTGTAGTTAGTTTAGGATTTATTTTATAGTCACGTATTTAGTTTTAAATATGAATTATTTAGTTAATGATAGGAATATTTATTTAGATTTATTTAAATTATATTTAAGTTAGTGGGTGTTAGGTTTAGGGTTAGACTTAGGTTTAGGGGTTAATAACTTTAATATAGTGGCGTCGACATTGGGAGCAGCAGATTAGGGGTTAATAAATGTATGTAGGTGGCAGCGATGTTAGGGACGGCAGATTAGGGGTTAATAATATTTAACTAATGTTTGTGAGGCGGGAGTGCAGCGGTTTAGGGGTTAATATGTTTATTATAGTGGCGGCGACGTTGGGTGCGGCAGATTAGGGGTTAAAAAGTGTAGGCAGGTTGCGGCGACATTGGGGGTGGCAGATTAGGGGTTAATAAATATAATGTAGGTGTCTGTGATGTTGGGGGCAGCAGATTAGGACTTCATAAGTATAATGTAGGTGGCGGCAGTGTCCGGAGCGGCAGATTAGGGGTTAATAATATAATGTAGTTGTCGGCGATGTCGAGGGCAGCAGATTAGGGGTTAATAAGTGTAAGATTAGGGGTGTTTAGACTCGGGGTTCATGTTAGGGTGTTAGGTGTAGACATAAATGTATGTTCCCCATAGGAATCAATGGGGCTGCGTTAGGAGCTTTACGCTGCTTTTTTGCAGGTTTTAGGTTATTTTTCAGTCGGCTCTCCCCCATTGATTCCCATATGGGGAAATTGTGCACAAGCATGTTCAGCCAGCTCACCGTTAACGTAAGCAGCGCTGGTATTGAGGAGAGATGTGGAGCAAAATTTTGCTCTACGATCACTTTTTTGCGGTTAACGCCGGGTTTGTAAAATTGGGGGCGGCAGATTAGGGGTTAATAAATGTAGGTAGGTGGCGGCAATGTTAGGGACAGCAGATTAGGGGTTAATAATATTTAACTAATGATTGCGAGGCGGGAGTGCGGCGGTTTAGGGGTTAATATGTTTATTATAGAGGCGGCGACGTTGGGTGCGGCAGACTAGGGGTTAAAAAGTGTAGGTAGGTTGCGGCGACATTGGGGGTGGCAGATTAGGGGTTAATAAATATAATGTAGGTGTCGGCGATGTTGGGGGAAGCAGATTAGGGGTTCATAAATATAATATAGGTGGCGGCAGTGTCCGGAGCGGCAGATTAGGGGTTAAAAATGTTCTATAGTGTTTGCAATGCAGAAGGGCCTCGGTTTAGGAGTTAATAGGTAGTTTATGGGTGTTAGTATACTTTTTAGCACTTTAGTTATGAGTTTTATGTTATGGCGTTGTACCATAAAACTCATAACTACTGACTTTTAAATGCGTTAGGGATCTTGACAGGGTAGGCTGTACCACTCACTTTTTGTCCTCCCAGGACAGACTCGTAATACCGGCGCTATGGAAGTCCCATAGAAAAAAGAATTTACGAAGTGTACGTAAGTTGTTTTGCGGTAAGGCCAAAGAAGTGTGCGGTACACCTAAACCTTCAAGACTCGTAATACCAGCGGGCGTAAAAAAGCAGCGTTAGGACCTCTTAACACTGCTTTTTTACGCTAATGCACAACTCGTAATCTAGCCGCATTTGTGTAACTGTGAAACGCGTCGTTTTGGATCCAGTCTTTGCAGTCCGCTGCCGGATCGACACGTACTACCAAATCTAATTTTACATTAAAAATTTGGAGTATGGATATTTAATCTAATTATGAACATTTGAAAATTAATGTAACATTCAAAAACCTGAAATACTTTAAATTGCCGAATTTTCATTCCTGTCAACATTCAATTGTCCAAGATGAGTGTCCACCAGACTATTCGTTCTACCAAATTAATTACACTTTCACCACATTCGCCCATCCCTAATTACTGCATGTTCTACTTTGGGGGGTAATTGAAGTCAGAGCTGTGTATATTTCATGTTGTCACTCAGCATTGTCTGCTGCAGCCTCAATCAACAGATTCCTTGCATGACACTCCTAGACAAATTGCTGCTTTATAGGGCTCATGACATCTGCACACTCCTAAGACTACTTCATTATGTTCTCATTGGAAAGGTTTCAGTAAAGGACACCAAGAGAAAGAAGTAGATTTGATAACAGAATTAAGTCGGAAAGTTGTTTGCAAATTGTACGGACATGATTCGCTGTAGTGAATCATGTCTTCCCAGCATCGTTAAATGCCAACAACATACGCTGTCGGCATTTAACATTGCACAAGCATTTCTTGTGAAATGCTTGTGCAATGCTGACCCCTGCAAATTCATGGCCAATCGACCACTAGCAGGGGGTGTCAATCATCCCTATCGGATCGGGATGGTTGCAGTCAGCCACCTAAAAGGTGGCGGAGAAGTTAAGGACCAGCGGTCCTATGACTACAGGGGTAGATAGCAGCACCCGCTGCTTATTAAATCTACCCCTATATCTTGAAACACAAGATGGCTAAAAAGACAGAAATTGTTATAGAGATCTAAGTGCAGAGAGGGGAGGGGGTGTCATAAAAATCATGAAGGGGACTTAGTTGACAGAGGCAGACAGTGTCCAGTGTAGGAGAACAGACAAGGGAAATATATAGTTTTACATAGAGCATATACTGACATAAAGTTATATAGCAACATGGAATCAATATGTATAAAGATGTAAAATTGTCTATACAGGGGAGTATAAAATAGTCAAAAAAATAAATAAGAATAATGGCAAAAATGTGGACATAGGGGCCGATTTATCAATGTTTGGCGGACATTGCTGAATGCCGACAGCATACGCTGTCGGCATTTAATATTGCACAAGCATTTCTGGTGAACTACAAAAACAAATGTGATGGTGCACATAAAAGGATAAAAGTCCCAGGTTATCACGGTGGTAATGCTTTTTCTCATATAGTCAATTACTATACATTGTATTTTCCACACTCTTTATACATAGGTACATCTATGGGACCGATTTATCATAGCCCGCATGGGGCCAAATACCCCTGTTTCCGTGCGAGCCGTTAGGCTCACCGGAAACAGGAGTTAAGAAGCAGCGGTCTTAATACCGCTGCTCCTTAATGCGTCCGCTGCCTCTGAGGCTGCAGACATCAATCCGCCCCATCGTGTATGATCGGATTGATTGACACCCCCTGCTAACGGCCGATTGGCCGCAAATCTGCAGGGGGCGGCATTGCACAAGCAGTTCACCAGAACTAAAAAACAATATATAAACTTGCTTAAATCACAATATAAGAAATAAAATACAAAATCAAATGTAAAATACAAAAACACATAATTATTTGCTATTATGTTAGCTCAGGGTGTAGAGACATAATTTTTTTTTTTAACCCTTAAGACAGAGGTTCGATTCCCATATTTACCTTTAGATTTATAAGGTTTTATTGAACATTTTATTTAATTTTTATGTTTTTCTGCGGAACAGATTTGCAAGGCTGCAACTTGGTCTTCTCTGCATACTTTTTGCAAATTTTACAATTTTGATACTTTTGCCTCGGCTGAGGCTTCTTTTGGGAGAAAGGTTCTTCAAGTAGTGGTGCCTTCTGTTTAGGTTACTTGACTTGTCCCTCCCTAATCATCTGTGTCCTCTAGCTTGGGTATTGATTCCCAACAGTAATTGATGATGCCATGGACTCACCATATCTTAGGAAAGAAAACACATTTTATGCTTACCTGATACATTTCTTTCTTTCCGGATATGGTGAGTCCACAGCGCCACCCTTTTTAAAACCGTTTTTTTTAACTTAAACCTCAGGCACCTCTACACCTTGTGTCCTTTTCTCCATTTTCCTTTGGTCGAATGACTGGGGGTTGTGGGAAGGGGAGTGATACTTACCAGCTTGGCTGTGGTGCTCTTAGCCTTCTGCTGCTGGCCAGAAGTGATATTCCCAACAGTAATTGATGATGCCGTGGACTCACCATATCCGGAAATAAAGAAATTTATCAGGTAAGCATACATTTTCTTTTTCAGCCCCTGATACACATTTTTTTGTGTATAGATAAGGCTTTTGGTGATTGATAACCATTATTGGTTAACGGCGTGATTGTTGTAAATTTTATTTTTTTTTAAAAAGTGGACGTTACTAACCCCTAGGCACCTTTAGGACATTCCACTCCATCCTAAAAGCACTGTGCTCTAACGTCGTTAGGACGGCATGGGACATCCTAATTTTTTCGACGTCCTGCTGTCTTCTGCTTTTACGAAAAACAAAATACGACTGCATCATAGGCAGTCCCCCCCCCCCATGATCTGATACCGGCATTGAAGTCATGTGATCACATCGACTATCATGTGACTTCCTGCTTCCTTCAAATGTTTATTATGGAAATTCATTCCGATCCTCAACACTTGCCCCTGTCCTGAAGTGGTTAAACTTGGCTATAGTTGATTCTAAGATTGTGTTTTAAAAAAAAAATGGCTGATCCTGTTTTTTTTTTCAATATAAAATGAGAATTTTTGAAAGATTGAAATCGAGGTTTATATTAGTTGTTAAAATATTATAAAAAAGTGTAAAGTTTTAGGGGCTGATAATCAAAAACTCACCAACAGGGAGATAAATATTCCTAAATGTTTGGGGGCTTTTTAAGAGCCTTATACTGTAATGTAGGAATCGTTTCTGTACATACAGGAGCATGCAAAGCAAGGTAAACAGCTCTCAAACTAAAATTTGCCTTTATAGCATTTTTTGAGGGACCTCTCAATACT
Organism: Bombina bombina; assembly: GCF_027579735.1. NCBI lineage: Eukaryota > Metazoa > Chordata > Amphibia > Anura > Bombinatoridae > Bombina > Bombina bombina. The sequence goes on along the minus strand of NC_069506.1, from coordinate 74,179,892 downwards.
AATGAGACTTCTAAAGTTCTCCTCTCTGGTGAGATTATCTCAGATCATGTGGCCCTTAGTGCCCAGAAAGCAATGGACTCCAGCCCACCAGTATTCAAACACCACACCTTCTCAGTGAGTCACCAGTGGCTTGTTTGACAAAAATTAAGCCTCCACAGTAAGGTTGCCACCTCAGCCATATTTTCCTGGACTCTTATGAGTTATACATGCTGCAGGGTGAGCATGGAGGAACATGTATTGTACTGTTCATCGGCACTATTTATACGCACTATTCATATTCCTCCCTGCACACCCTGCAGCATGTGTAACTTATAAGTCTCTGTGAAAACATGGCTGAGATGGCAACCCTACTCCACAGACACAATATACACACCACCACCTGACCTTGAATACTGGCGCACAGGCTCTGACAGCATATGTGTGTATGCCACTTAAAAACAGTAATAACTTTTACTAGAAGCATTTTTGCTAATGGAAGTATAGTGCAGAAAGTTTTCTATTTAAAACTGAAATGCACCCATGCTACAGTTTCCACCGCGGCCATGTTTCCTGGACACTTATGAGTAACACATGCAGCAGGGTGTGCAGGGAGGAACATGAATAGTGCTCTCCAGGGTCACTATTTGTGTGCTATCCAGGTGTGCAGTGCATGTTGCCCTCTGCACACCCTGCAGCATGTGTAGCTCATAAGTGTCCAGGTAAACATGGTCAAGGTGGCAACCCTATCCCATGCACATTTCAATTTTGACCTTTCTATCCCTTTAAAGTTATGGTAAACTTTACAAATTTTAAAATCAGGTTTTAGATAGACCATACCATTTTAAACAAGTGTCCAGTGTACTTCTATTATCAAATGATCTTACTTCTTTTGGTATCTTTTGTTGAAGGAGCAGCAAGGCAATTTTGGGAGTTAGCTGAACACATAATGTGCGACAAAAATAAACAGCTTATGTGTGCAGCCACCAATCAGCAGCAGATATGTTTTTCAACAAAGATACTAAGACAACAAAGCAAATTAGATTAAAAAAAAGAACAGTAAGGTCAAAATTAAACTTTCATGGGTGCATTTCAGTTTCAAATAGAAGCATTTGTTTTTAAAATATACTTCTATTTGCAAAAATGCATCTAGTAAAAGTTATTACTGTTTCAGCAGCATATACACATAGTGCCATGTGCACCAGAAATCAGACACCACACCTTCTCAGAGAGCCAGCAGTGGCTTGTATGACTCAAATTAGTCTTCACTGATTAAAACAACAAAAACACAAGCGCATCCGAGAATCACTGTATCTTTCTTTATTGTTATAAAAGTAAAGCCATAAAAATGTACACTTACAAGATAAGTGCAAATAATGTACACGTAATAATTAAAGCTGCTCTCCACTTCCAGCACAAGCCGTAGTATCTGGTCTTTGCAATGGGAGCTATGTGTCCGCTCTCCAGTCTTTATTTCTCCAATTTAGTGGCTCAGCAAGTCCGGTATTATTTCACCGGTAATGTACGATTGTCCTCCTCAATAGGCAAGGTTTGTTTAACTTTCCTCCCGAACGCGTTTCATTCACTCTCGGGTGAACTTTCTCAACGGGCTTTGTATGCTGATCAGCTGTTGGTCTGTGCTTTAAATTTACCGGGTTTGGCTCTCATTGTTTAGTGTCATATTACTCACACGTACAATGTATCTGAGCTTGCTGCAGTAGACCTGATATTTCATTAGTACAAATGCTCTACGGATGTTGGATTGTAACATTTCTTAAAACATTTATGTTGGTAAAATAACTCATTTGTAAGAAACTATTTACAAGTACCACCTATTGATATGTATCTTTAAATTTTTTCCACATTAAAAAATTATCTACAATCAACTTTTTTAAAAAAATACTTAAAATCACTTGAAAAATTGTAAAATTATGAATTGATACAAAACATTCAGAAAATATTTTAGCAAACAATTTTTAAAAAAAATGTAATTTGATAAGTATTAATTGAACTTCATTTTGATACTGAAAGTCACTAACAGACAGAACATTCTACATACTTAAAATAATAAAATCCAGTTTAAATAAACTATCATTAAATTTTACTTGGTTTATTTATGTTTTCTTTTTAAAAATATTTTTAAAAATAATAATAATTGCTATGAATTGACGTTATACTACTCTTTACCTATTTTGTGGGACAGACTTATATTACACTACACCATAAATGCTTGAAGATCGATTTCTATATTTAATCCTCTTGGGCTTAGACTTCCTAATTGATGGATCCACTTGGTTTCAGCTTTTCTGAGTTTTAATAACCGATTGCCATGATTATTATCATTAGTAACATGCTCCAACACTTTGAATGTAATTCCTACACTACTACACTGATGTTTTAATTTGCAATGATGGGAAACACTATGGCCTTCCAAGCCATTTTTTATATTATTCAATTGTTCATAGACTCTCCTTTTTATTTTACGCTTAGTGCGTCCTATATATATTAATCCACAAATACACGTCATTTGGTACACTACATATGTTGAATTACATGTAGTTCTATCTTTGATCTTAAATTCATTAGTTCTATCCCAATTCCAGGTACTCTCTGATGTTCCATCTATAATGGGGCATCAACAACAGTCTGTTTTCCTACACCTATATGTTCCTGGTTTAAGTGATAACCAATTTGACAAGGTTCCCTCATTTTTAGGTCTTGTAGCTTTTAATTTAGATGGAGCAATTAAACTCTTGATATCCCTATTTTTTCTGTACACTACATCAGGCCGCTCATCTAATTCTCCTGCTAATACTGGATCAGCTAATAAAATTTTCCAATGTTTGTTTAAAATTGATCTAACACCCTGTACTCCTTCACTATATGTTGTTATAAAAGTAGTATTATTCTTCTTCTTTCTTACACTTGATACTTTATTTTCTTTATCCATTAGCTTCACTGATGCAATACACACGGCCATCAGCTCCCTGAGCAAGCATAGTGTTTGAATCCTCTAGTCATAGAGCATATGTGCGTATGCCGTTAAACCAGTAATAACATTTACTAGAACCAATTTTGCTAATGGAGGTATATTGCAAAAATGCTTCTGTTTAAAACTGAAATGCACGTTTCAATTTTGACATTTTAATCCCTTTAAATTGACATGTAGGGAGTAGTGTAACAGTATTTAGGGAACTTGGAATAAGGAAGCACCTGTTTTAGAGCGCCAGTTTATCCTCTCTTGCAATCAGGTGAACTAAGGAATTCACCGAAGAGCAATTAAAGAGAAAGTCCACTCCAGAATTGCTATTGTTTAACCCTTTCCAGTCCTATGTCAGAATATATCCGACAAAGGGTTTTACCGCTTGCAGTCCAATGTCGGATTTATTCCGACATGACTTTTCCACCGGGGATATCTGGCATCCTGATTGGAAGGTGTGTACACACCCACAAGAGCGCTACAGCCCATACAGGGACGCTTCCAGATAGCCTGGGAGAGGGCGGCACTTTTTGCAGCCTCTGTAAGAGTCTGACTCTAGTCCTCACTTGCGTGTACTTATGGAGTCTCCGGTCCTGCCTATGGCACGCCCTATCTTCCGTGCACCCACTGTGCTCCACCTCCCTCGGTTGCCCACCACCTGACAAATGGAATCTGCCCACCCACCACTGGCCTCAACCGCAGTTCATCCACCATGCAGGACTGCATTGAGCACATTGAACAGTAGCCTGTGTACCAGGAGGGAGAGACTCTCCAAGAGATTAGCCGCGATCACAAACCGCAAGCCCCTCCCATACAACACCGTGACAAGGAGGGAGCAGAGGTGCAGGACACGCAGGCCAGCGAGTGGTAGGTAAAACACTGTTGGGGGCAGGGGCGGCTCAGTAATGAAGACAGCAGCCGGGCTGATAAGGAGCAGCAACCAGGTGAGGCTAGCACACGGAGCCTCCACAAGCAAGCCCACTTGGGCAACATACAAGCACCAGAATAGTGCATATTATGGCTACTGGCTCTAAAGATTATGGGATATATATATATATATATATATATATATATATATGTGTGTGTGTGTGTGTATTTATATACTGTATATATATATATATATATATATATATATATATACATACACACCACACACACACACATACATCTGGAACCACTACCGCATATTTTTCTTTTTTTTTAAGACTCACTGGCGCAATAAAGTTAAAATTAATAGGACCGGAAAGGGTTAAAATGATAGATAATCCCTTTATTACCCATTCCCCAGTTTTGCATAACCAACACAATTATAATAATACACATTTTACCCCTGTGATTACCTATTATCTAAGCCTCTGCAGACTGCCCCCTTATTTCAGTTCTTTTGGCAGACTTGTATTTGCTGACTTATATATAACTCCATGAGAGTGAGCACAGTTATCTATATGACATGCATGAATTAGCGCTGTCTGGCTGTGAAAAATGCACTGAGATAAGAGGCAGCCTTCAAGGGCTTAGAAATTAGCATACCAGCCTACCAAGGTTTAGCTTTCAACTAACAATACCAAGAGAACAAAGCAAATTTTATGATAGAAGTAAATTGTAAAGTTGTTTAAACTTGCATGCCCTATCTAACTGGTTTTCAAACCTGTCCTCAGACCTCCCTAACAGGCCAGAATTTGAGGATATCTATACTAGAGCACAGGTCATATAATCAGCTGATAAGTAAACATCTGGAGAGTGAGGTCAGGTTTGAAAACCAGCGCCCTATCAGAATCATGAAAGTTTAATTTTGACTAATCTGTCCCTTTAACGGTTGGATATAAAAGAGTAACCATGAGGTTGGGGGATGGTGAGCACATATCAGAAGGAAATTTGATTGCACTGCAGGCTGTGTAGTAAACCTGTGCTATACAAGTGCAGCATGAGGGGGACGCAGTAATGGGAGTGGTCCTAAATATGCAGTTAATTTAGAGAGGGATAAAGGGTTTAGACACAATTAGTATGCAGAATAAATTGCATGGAAGATTAGAGATATTAGAACAATGTAAAATGCATAGCCCCAGATGGAGGTTTGTTTGTAGGCTGTAGTCAGGTGACTCTGGGTTGTCAGTGTTAAAGGGAGATGAAACCTAAACATTTTCTATCATGATTTAGGTGGAACATACAATTTTAAACAACATTCCAGTTTACTTATATTATCAAATTTGCTTCATTCTCTTGGTATCATTTGTTGAAGGAGTAGCAATGCACTACTGGTTTCTAATTGAACACATGGGTGAGCCAATGAAAATCGGTGTATATATATATATATATATATATATATATATATGCAGACACCAATGAGCAGCTAGAACCTAGGTTCTTTGCTGCTCCTGACCTTTCCTAGAAAAACCTTTCAGCAATGGACAACAAGAGACCGAAGCAAATTATAAAAAATAAGTAAATTGGAAAGTTGTTTATCATTGTATGCCCTGTCTAAATCATGAATGTCTAACTATGACTTTAATATCCCTTTAAGCAGAGTTGCCAACTCGGCCATGTTTTCTTGGACACTTATGAGTTACACATGCTGCAGGGTGTACAGGGAGGAACATGAATAGTGCTGTCCACGGTCACTATCTGTGTGTAGTCCAGTGGCGCAATACAGCTTCCCCTCTGCACTCCCTGTAACATGTGTAACTCATAATTGTCCAGGAAAACATGGCTGAAGTGGCAACTCTAGTGTTAAGTGAAACTTAACTGGGCTTGTGAATCAGATGGAAATTTGTATGCAGGTGCTAGTTAGATTTAATAGGTGAACTTTGGAAAAAAAACCTTTTTTTTCCACCCCTCTTTGTTCCCAAATTCCTATTAAAAAAAAATTGCATTAAAAGGACTCAAAATTTAACCAGAATTCTAAACATAGTTCTTAAATTGCAAATCATGGAGTATTTTTCAGCAGCGTTTGTTTCCTGTTTTACTTGAGGGTTTTATAGTGAACTTCAGAACCCTGAAGCAGCAGAAGGAATAAATTAACTTCATAAAAAATGCATGATCATTTGATTACACAAAACATACATATTGTTAAAAATCTTTAATTCCTTCTCACCTGATGTATATTTTTTAATGATTAATTTATATTTTTTGAAAGAAAGTTAATTTTTTTTTATTGTATACAAAAGAAAACACAGTTCTATAGAGGTCTATATATTTATGCACTGATTGTGTGGACGCTTATGTAAAGTCATGTGACTTAGAGAACTCTCGCTATTGAAATTTGCAAAATGAAATGGTTTAATTGTCATATCTGTTTCCATAGTAGCAAAAATTATTCACACCATCTCTTTGTAATTTACGTTCTGTATCTATCATAGACAAAATGTCTGGCTAATGTTTTCAATGCAGCACTGTAAAGTCTTGCAGATTATCACATACCCCCAGGGCTTCTTGGGCATTCCTCTTTTATTGTAAGATAAAGCAATTCTGAATACTTCAAAATCAGGATCCCACACTGATCATTGCAGTCATTTCTTTAGTTTAAATGTGTATCCTGTGATATTATTCTTCAGAAATATAAATGTTATCACTAAACCATATTCTTATAAATTAACATCAAAATGGAAAAAGCATAACATAATTTTTGGATGAATATTTTAAACTACATTATGGTAAATTCTGGCAGTCAAAATCCTGTGACTCCTTTTAAAGGGACGTTAAACCCCAAATTTTTCTTTCAATATTTAGATAGAGCATGTGATTTTAAACGGCTTTCTAATGTATATCTATTACCAAGTATAATTTATTCTCTTGGTATCCTTTGAAGAAGAAGCATTGTACTACTGGGAGCTATCTAAGGAACCAGTGACATAAGGCATTTTTGTACAGCCACCAATCGGCAGCCAGTAATTCATTGCTGCTCCCGAGCCTACCTAGGTCTCCTTTTCAACTAAGGAAATTACATAAAAATGTCAATGCTGTTAAGTACATAAGAAGATTTTACTTAGTTGAATGCTACTTTAAACCTTTAAAAAATTAAGATTTAAAGGGACACGAAACCCAAAACATTTCTTTCATGCTTCAGGTAGAGAATACAATTTTAAACAACATTCCAATTTACTTCTATTATTACATTTGCTTCATTCTTTAGATATCCTTTGTTGAAGAAATAACTATGCACATGGGTGAGCCAATCACACAAGACATCTATGTGCAGCAACCAATCAGCAGCTACTGAGCCTATCTAGATATGCTTTTCAGCAAAGTATATAAAGAGAATTAAACAAATTATATAATATAAGTAAATTAGAAAGTTGTTTAACATTGCATGCTCTTTCTAAATCATGAAAGAAAAATTGGGGGTTTCATGTCCCTTTAAAATTAAAAAAAAATATACTGTGTTTTTTAACCTGTCTGTTGCTAACACTGCCTGACTAATCTTCTTAAAGGGACAGTAAACTTTGTAAGATATTCCTGTTGTGTTGCTATAGAACAGACATCCTCAAACTTGGCCCTCCAGAGGTTTTGGAACTACATTTCCCATGATGCTCAGCCAGGTTTTCAATATCCAAACTCCACCCACTATTTGCCTTATTTGGAGGAACCAATCTGGACTTTAGTCTACAGACAACAAGGCATTTTGTATAACAATCTCAAGGTGTTTACTGTCCCTTTAACTGAGAATATGAATATGATCTTGTGGTTCATTTTAGTGTGTTGAGGATAGTGTTACTATTATGCATTCAAAATAAAATAAAAAAATAGCATTCCAAAGAGTACTTAAAAAATAAAACTTAACATTTATTTCATTTTTTTATCACCTTTTTTAATTAAAAAAACATCAAGTCTACCAGTTCACTCCAAATGAGCCACAAATCCTGTGTATTTTGTGTCTGCAAATAGATAGCACTTTGTAAGAGATAAAGTGAACGCTCCCTTGTGTGTGAGTATCTGTATGTGTGTATGGGTGTGCATATGTATTTATGTATATAATATATATATATATATACGTTTGGCGCTATACCGGGTGCGTAAATAATGAGCGTTATCACACTTTCCATAGTGCTGCCATTACAAGTTAAGCCAAAACCTTATTTTGTTGTGCGGTATTGTACGTTAAGCTCCATACCGCACAAAACCCAAGGCCTGACTTTACGTGTTCGTGCACGTTTCCCCCAAAGAGATCAATGAAGAATGGAAAACTAACACCTGCGATCACGGAATGACGATCACCGTAACGCAACCCCATTGATGTCTATGGGGAAAAGAAAAATGTTAAAACTTAACACCCTAACATAAACCCCTAGTCTAAATACCCCTAATCTGCCACTCCCCGACATCACCGACACTAAAGCGATTAACCCCTAAACAGCTGCCCCCGCATTGCTAACACTTTAATAAACCTATTAACCCCTAAGCCGCCCCCCCCCATAGCTAATACTATATTAAACCTATTAATCACTAAACCGCCGGCCCCCCATATCGCTACTACTATAATACACCTATTAACCCCTAAACCACCAGCTCCCCACATTGCTACTACTATAATAAACCTATTAACCCCTAAACTGCCAGCCCCCCACATTGCAACACACTAAATTAAACTATTAACCCCTAAACCTAATATCCCCCTAATTTTAAATTACATTTACAATATAACTATCTTTAAATAAATAAAAACTTACCTGTGAAATAAAAAAAAAAACTAAGTTTAAACTATAAAGTAAACCTAACATAACTATTTTAAAACAATAAAATTAACGGAAAATAAAAAAGCTAAATTACAAATTAACACTACAAAAAAAATGTAAAAAAAAATTACATTACAAAAACTCTAAAATTCCGAAAAATAATAAAGGAAATTATCCAAAATAATAAAAATGACACCTAATCTAATAGCCCTATAAAAACGAAAAAGCCCCCCCCCCAAAAAAAATAAAAACACCCCCTAACCTAACAATAAACTACTAATAGGCCTTTTGTAGGGCATTGCCCTAAGTTAAACAGCTCTTTTACCTTAAAAAAATACAAAGTCCCCCTAACTGTAACCCCCCCCCCCACCCAACCAACCCCCCAAAATAGAATTGGGGCACTTGTATGGGCATTGCCCTTAAATGGCATTCAGCTCTTTTACTGCCCATCCCTAATCTAAAATAAAAACTCACCAAAACCCCCCCAAAAAACCTAACACTAAGCTCAGAAAATCTACTCACAGTTCCTGAAGTCCGGACATCCATTGTCATCCAGGCGGCGCCATCTTCATTCATCGCGGGGGCATCTCCTATCTTCATCCCGGTGGCGCGGAGCTTTGGAGATGTGGAGCATTGTCGCCGGCGGCACGGACATCCAGCGTGGAGGATCCTCTTCATACAATCACCACCGTACACTGAAGCTTGAATGCAAGGTACCAGTTTAAAAATGGGGTACCTTGCATTCCTATTGACTGACATTTTCAAATCAGCCAATAGGATGAGAGCTACTGAAATACTATTGGCGGATTTGAACACCTCTTGCTTTTGTATAATAACTGTGCTTGTCCCACGCTCCCTAAAATGCCCTAAAGGAAATACTGCAAATCAAACAGCTGATATAGGCTGTTTAGGGCTGTTACATCTAGGTTTTCAAAATGCTGCAAACACGTTTGTCAGGGTTCTCACTTTTATAAATTGAACATTGCACACAATTTCATCCTTAATCCAAAAGGGTTGGTTTATTGCTACTATAGACTTCAAGGATGCATATCTGCGCATCCTTATACACAGGGATCACTTTCAGTTCCTAAGGTCTGCAAAACACTGCCAGTTTGCCACTCTGTGTTGAGTACAATCTTGGCAGTGATCAGAATTCAGGGCATTTCAGCTGCACCGTATCTGGACGGCAAGCCCATTTCCTGTCACAAGCTATTGCTCATACTCACAATCTTCTGTCTTGCTTCAAGACCATGGTTGGAGAACCAATGTACCCATAATAAACTCAATCCTTACGCATCTAGTTCTTGATGGAACTTCGCAAAATAAAGATTCAGAGGGCGTATCTCTCTCTACAAAGGGCTCCATTTCCATCAGTAACTCAGGCAGGGAGTCTTATGGTAGCTACTTCAGACAGTTCATTTTGCCCCTCTTCACTTGAGACCCCTTTAATTGACTATGCTACATCAGTGGTCAAAAAGTATCTACCTTTGTAATAACAGATAGCTTTGGATTTCTCAGTCAGACAATCTTTTTCTTGGGGACACAAAGTCTTTCTTTGACCCTTTGGGCATCCTTCCTTTGTCAGTCTTGGTCTATTGTTGCTATTCAGCCCTCTTTTGGGAGCGTGGTACTCCAGACAATTTTTATACAGAAGTTTTTTAGTGTCCCCTTAAATATTGTGCACAGCTTTTCAGAAGATTTCAGTTTAAGGCCTTTCCAATTCCATTATTAAAGGAACCTGAACCCCAAAAGTTTTATTTCATGATTCAGATTCTGTTGTTAATTTTGCTTCCTTCTCTTTCTATCCATTGTTGATGGAGCAGTGATGTAATACTGGTAGCTAGCAGAACACATTGATAAGTCATTGACAAGAGTAATTGATGTGCAGCCACCAATCAGAAGCTAGTTCCCACCTCCTGGGCCTACCTATGTATACTTTTGAACAAAGGATACCAAGAGACCTAAGCAAATTAGATGATAGAAGTAAATTGGAAAGTTGTTTAAAATTGTATACCGTATCTGAAGCATGAAGGAAAAATTTAAACCCAGCTATCATGTGACCTGTCACTACATTTGTGCAAACCTTTTTCTCACCTTTTTCTGCCTCCTTAAACTTGTGTAAATGTGTTAAATCAGCCACAAACAATAAAAAAACTTGGTGTTAATGGGCATAATGAAGATGATTTGTCATAAGGAAATAAGTGTCCATATTTATTGGTATCAATGTTTTCCCTTTATTAGGAAATTAACCCCTTACTTTCCCCTGTAATAATTTCTGTCATCCACTCTTAGTGAAATAAACCCTAAATGTGACTCTTCACACCACTGTAAATACTTGCTAGATTAGTCTTAGAATAATGTGTAGATGCATGTTTTAAAATTATATTAACTTTCTCTGTGAACAACAATCACAAGACAAAGGCGCCACCTAGTGTGATAATGTTGATACAAGATGGACTATGTAAATGACAAATGGATACTCACAAATGGAGCAGCACCCAATTGTGCTGAGTCAAACACTCTGGGAACTTGCAGTTTCCCAGCTCACTGGCCCAATATGGGTACCGGTCTCCCAGGTGTCCTCAATAGGTAAAATAAGCTCAGACTTTCAAAAGTAGTTAAACATTTCCAATATTTAATGATTTTTATAAAAAGAGATGTCAAACATATGACTCTGATATTAAAATCACAGATAGCAACGCGTTTCTCAGACCTCTGTCTGTTTCATCAGGCTTCTGTTCACTAAATGAGAGTTCTGGCTTATATACAACAAATGACCAATCCAAATATTCTAAAGCCTGACACACCTCCTCACGTATGTGTATGTTTAACTAATCCAATTAGTGATAATGTGGGTGTAGCAAACCCTAAATGTCTAACATCATTTCATACTTTAAAACCTAAGAACATACAACAACAATTATTTAACAACAGCCTAAATACCAAAATATGTATATCATATCAACACAACTGTGTCTCTTTTCATTAGTTTAGAATCACTACATTTATATAAATCCAATCTTATTTATGGATCATCTAAAATAATCTTGTTATTATTAATCCTGACAATTGTGTACACACACGCGCACACACAATAAACACATAATATATATATATATATATATACACATACCTACACACAGAGTATACTGATTATAGGGGTGCTGCATGATTTAGTTTAGAGTGATCATAATGCTGATGCCTACTACCAATTGGCTGATAATTGGGGTTAGTATGGTGCCCCTTGTATATATGAGAAGAATTTTGAGAGTAGTTATTATTGGTTCTATTTGAACCACCCTTTTTATTTTTATTGTTATAAGAGACTTTTGTGCATTCTTGAGTAGGAAATCTATTAGATTTATTCTGTCTATTGAATGTATAAATCTCTCCTTTAGAATAGTCTTCCTAATCTCTTATCCTTTTCTTCTCTTTTCTATTGATAATTTCATTTTGATACTCATTTGTGGTTTTAAGGGTTTGTTCATTTAATTTGTTGTATTCTGGGTTATTGACTAATGATTCTAAATCCTTTTATACCTTTTCTATCTCTAATCCAATATCCTCAACCAATTTTTTCCTATGTTCAATCAATAACTCAATAAGCTTAAAGGAACAATTTTCAAGGATACCGAACCATTTTTTGGTTAAGCCGGAATCGTTTTTAAATGAACAGTTCTTAAAGATGCGTATACTTCTAGGTATTTTACTGGTTTCTTTATAATGTTTTAGGGCTTCAAGATCCCACCAATGGCGATGCTCATTTTTTGTCAAATCCTCTAATTTATTAAACAGTTGTTTAATGTCATTATTATGTTCAGTGGGCAGACCCGGGATAGAGGGTATATTTTTACTATTACCTAACTGTAATCTTTTATTATTTCTTTCTATAGTGGACAACATGATTATTTTCACAAACATAGCAAGAGAGTGGATTCCCCAAATTGAGGGGTTTCCAAAAGTCTAGGCTTAATCAGCAAAACCGTTAGTAATAACAACTCAAGAGACATAAGTGTCAAAAATATAAAAATATCCTTTAATAAATCACACAATTCACAGACATACCACATTCATGCATGGGATCCCAGTAATAAAAAGTCGATAGACTGAGAGCAAACTTCTGGTGCACCAGGGTGAACTAGATACGTATATATATATTAACCAGTGGTATTAGATATTTGTAATCCACAAAAGAGATAGTTCCATATCTTTAGAGTCCCCAAAGTGCCGCTCTGCTGAACTAGCCAGACCAAACCCTCGACCCAAAAACAGTGATCGAATCACCTTTCAAAGCATACTTTTTCAAGCCTCAATTTACTTTAGGGCTTGTGCTGCTTTTTCAAAAAGGATATATATAAAAGCTACATTCAAATAGATTCCAAATTATTTTACTGGTCGATGTACAAACAGAGGGGGTTTCAGACCAAAAAGGAAGCAAATTCCAACTTCTCATTAAGTCCATTTGGTGATAATGTATTCAATCTATACATCCATCTTGTCTCTTTTTGACAAGATGGATGTATAGATTGAATACATTATCACCAAATGGACTTAATGAGAAGTTGGAATTTGCTTCCTTTTTGGTCTGAAACCCCCTCTGTTTGTACATCGACCAGTAAAATAATTTGGAATCTATTTGAATGTAGCTTTTATATATATCCTTTTTGAAAAAGCAGCACAAGCGCTAAAGTAAATTGAGGATAGCTCTTTTTTCATGCTTAAAAAATTGTATATATACACGCACAAAGTTATACTATATGTAAGAAATAAAGCAAGATTTGAAAGAATTAAGAGAAACACTTATGAAATAAATAAAGATTAATGTTTTGTTTTTAATTATGGTTGTTCGTGTGTATTGTGAATGGCTGTATGAATGTTTGGCATTTTTGCTTTTCCTTTATGGTATTAAGCTGGCTATACTTCACGTAAGAAATTGGACAAAAAATATTTGCAACAAACATTACGTTTTGAAGTGCTACATTTATCGGATAAGTCTTGCTACTTTGTAAATAACTAAAGCATGATTGACAAGAAGAGCAACGAATCAATCAACGACCGGTAAATACCATGCACCAATAAAAGGACACTCTAATTTAGGTGACGTCAGCACCCGGAAGAAGCTCCACGCTGCACTATGTGAAGGAGTGAAACGAGCGTCCAGACTCGTCGGTGCTTTGCAGCCTCTCTTTTTTGTTTCCACAGCATTGGATCCCGACTAGCCCCGACCTGCCCTGTAAGACCGCGCTCCATGTAAGCATTGAAGATTCTGCCGTTGGCACTACAAACACAGGTAGTACTATTTACCAAATGTGGTCAAGAAGGAAATACCAATTGATGCACCTGTGAATAACACACACGGCTTGAAAAAGTATGCTTTGAAAGGTGATTCGATCACTGTTTTTGGGTCGAGGGTTTGGTCTGGCTAGTTCAGCAGAGCGGCACTTTGGGGACTCTAAAGATATGGAACTATCTCTTTTGTGGATTACAAATATCTAATACCACTGGTTAATATATATACGTATCTAGTTCACCCTGGTGCACCAGAAGTTTGCTCTCAGTCTATCGACTTTTTATTACTGGGATCCCATGCATGAATGTGGTATGTCTGTGAATTGTGTGATTTATTAAAGGATATTTTTATATTTTTGACACTTATGTCTCTTGAGTTGTTATTACTAACGGTTGTGCTGATTAAGCCTAGACTTTTGGAAACCCCTCAATTTGGGGAATCCACTCTCTTGCTATGTTTGTGAAAATATTATTTTCTAGGCAGCACCTGTTTCTTTTATAATAAGTATTTGAGTGCAGCTACTCTGTTTTGTTTTGGACAACATGATTACCTCTATACAGTTGATTCACAATACCCACAAAGGAAAGAATAGACTAAATCATGCAGCACCCCTATAACCAGTATACTATCAAAGACTCCTAAATAACCTGCTGTACACACTATGTGTCAACTCTAGGGGGCACAATATACAATAGTAGGGGTTAAAAAATCCTATAACAACCCTACTGTGGGTTGTATTGTGATATATATCCAAATAACTTTTGGATGAAAAATAAGAGTATTACTAAACACCAATGTTACATATAATTAAAACAAAATAAGTGTATAAAACAATATCCTATGGACTCTTATCTGTTCAGGATATCACTCCTTAGTTGGATGCAAAGGTGAAAATGTCCTTTTTGTAGTGATAGTCCTGTTTATCATTCAGGGGGGATATCAAAGGTTGGTTCACACCCAATATGGAGTCAGCTCCTCACCAGGTATTTGATCTGGATACAAACTTTCTCTGTGAACAACAATCACAAGACAAAGGCGCCTCCTAGTGTGATAATGTTGATACAAGATGGACTATGGAAATGACAAATGGATACTCACAAATGGAGCAGCACCCAATTGTGCTGAGTCAAACACTCTGGGAAATTACAGTGTCCCAGCTCACTGGCCCAATATGGGAATCGGTCTCCCAGGTGTCCTCAATAGGTAAAATAAGCTCAGACTCTCAAAAGTAGTTAAAAAATTCCAATATTTAATGATAATTATAAAAACAGATGTCAAACATATGACTCTGATATTAAAATCACAGATAGCAACCCGTTTCTCAGACCTCTGTCTGTTTCATCAGGCTTCTGTTCACTAAATGATAGTTCTGGCTTATATACAACAAATGACTAATCCTAATCTTCTAAACCCTGACACACCTCCTCATGTGTGTGTATGTTTAACTAATCCAATTAGTGATAATGTGGGTGCAGCAAACCCTAAATGTCTAACATAATTTCATACTTTAAAACCTAAACACATACAACAACAGTTATTTAACAACAGCCTAAATAGGAGTTACGATTATACTACAAATCCGGAATCTAATGGATCTATTTAAATACCGCATTAAAAAAGGTTAGATGTTATCACTCTATATATGCATATATAAGACATTAATGGGTAATCTGGATGCATCTATGCAGTAACAGACATACTGGTAATATATAGATTAGACAAAGTACTACTACTACTAATACGTGTGGGATCTTCACGTGTGTGTGTATGTGTGCTTATGAGTATATATATATATATATATATATATATATATATATATATATATATATACACTGTATATATCTTGGTAAATTAAGACCTGCACTCCAATCCTCAAATATTTGAGTGAGCAACCACCAGGGTGCTATATCAAAGATATACAAAACAGTCACTTGGTTAGATAGCACTCACTGGGTTAAAAATAAAACTTAGCTTTTATTGTAGAATTTTCAAAGATTAAAACATCAGTGCATCAAGAGCCACCACACACAGACGAATCCTGGACATGGGCTTCAAATGTCGTATTCCTCTTGTCAAGCCACTCCTGAACAACAAACAGCGTCAGAAGCGTCTTACCTGGGCTAAAGAAAAACAGACCTGGTCTGTTGCTCAGTGGTCCAAAGTCCACTTTTCTGATAAGAGCAAATTTTGCATCTCATTTGGAAACCAAGGACCCAGAGTATGGAGGAAGAGTGGAGAGACACACACTGCAAGATGCTTGAAGTCCAGTGTGAAGTTTTCACAGTCTGTGTTGATTTGGGGAGCCATGTCATCTGCTGGTGTTGGTCCACTGTGCTACATTAAGTCCAGGGTCAATGCAGCCATCTACCAGGAGATTTTCGAGCACTTCATGCTTCCTTCCGCAGACGAGCTCTATGGGGATGCTGACTTCATTTTCCAGCAGGACTTGGCACCTGCCCACACTGCCAAAAGCACCAAAACCTGGTTCAATGACCGTGGGATTACTGTGCTTTATTGGCCAGCAAACTCGCCTGACCTGAACCCCTATGGGGCATTGCCAAGAGAAAGATGAGAGACATGAGACCGAACAATGCAGAAGAGCTGAAGGCTGCTATTGAAGCATCCTGGTCTTCCATTACACCTCAGCAGTGCCACAGGCTGATAGCTTCCATGCCATGCCGCATTGAGGCAGTAATTGCTGCAAAAGGGGCTCAAACCAAGTACTGAGTACATACAGTATGCATGCTTATACTTTTCAGAGGTCCGATATTGTTCTATGTACAATCTTTGTTTTATTGATTGCATGTAATATTCTAATTTTCTGAGATTGTGGATTTGGGGTTTTCATGAGCTGTAAGCCATAATCATCACAATTATGACAAATCACAGCTTGAACTATCTTGCTTTGCATGTAATGAGTCTATCTCATATATTAGTTTTACCTTTTAAGTTGCATTAGTGAAATAAATTAACTTTTGCACGATATTCTAATTTTTCGAGTTTATAGTGGCTGAGAAGAAATACAAGGTCAGATGCCATATGCTATGTTTATGACCTCAAAAAGAGCAACAAATTCACCAATATGGCAAGATAGAAAAAAATAATACTAATAAGGACATATATCTCATATACATTGTCCCAACATTAGGAATCTCTCCAAGTGGGTATAGTAGTGATCATGTCCACAATGAGACTAATGGTGTGTGTTTGAACAATGGGTAATTGCACAGGACAGACCAGGCTTCCACGGAGAAGAGGGAGACAGATGTCACCCCTACACTGTGCCGCTAGTTACTCATCCACTCCCCCTAAATTAGGGGGAGATGAAGTGTGTAACAAAAACGGAGCCACCATTGGACGTGACAATCCAGAATTTAGAAAGAAATGGTGCTTTATTTTAAATAAATGCTCCTTAGACCTAATACTATTGGTTATAGAGGAAGTCACTGTCATTTTAAGCAAAGTTAGGATAGAAATACAAACCTTCGAATCTTTGCACAACATCACACTCACTAGTGACTCCGAGGAAAATTGTTATCTAAAATCAAATTGCAAATTGATAAATACCAGAGTGAATTAATCACATTTAAAAATAAAAAGTTGGAAACTGTTAATAGTGACTACACTCAGGGAAAAGTGTACAAATGGATAACTACCACACAGGGGAATCAGACCAGGAGGAGACAAAGAACTAGACGGGTACATTTTGACACGGTAGACACGAGTGGGGGCGACTCCACAGATACCGAAATAAATCCCTCTGGTGCTTTGTTTACTCCACCTGGCCCACATAGACATCAGGACAAATTTCCCCCACATGAATCCAGATCATATTCAACCCCCAGTCACTTTTTAGGGGTGACAACACGCTCTCGGGGAGGGGGCGGCATCACAGACCCCACATCAGGCGGACGGGGCATCAGACACAGACCCCCCAGGCAACCACGACAGAGGACATAATTATTAATCTGAGTACACACTTAACTGACAGTGAGCGCAAAGTCCTCAACAAGGGATTATCCTTTGTGCCGAGCACCCCAGTATCTGAATTTGATCTTAAGCTAGATCTTTATAAATTGAATAGATCTCTTAAGATTAAAGACTTTTTTCAAAACAAAGATTCTCCATTATTGAAGTCCCACGTTGAACTTAAATGCAAAGTACCCAGTTCTTTTGAGCCTATTAATAGCAGTCCAAGTACTAAAACCATTTTGAGGCTGGTAACCCAAGATTTGGACACAGCAAGAACTGACACATTGTGGAAACACAATCTCTCCAGAGATGAATTGAAAGCCATTAAAACCCTCCAGAATGATTCCTCTATAGTCATTAGGCCTGCCGACAAGGGCAGGACCATTGTCCTTTTGAATTATAATGATTATAGAGGTGACATCCTGGAAAAATTGGCAGACACCCTGACTTACACTCAGTTAACATCTGACCCTACCATACAATTTAAAACACAACTTGACAAACTGATCAGTTTGGGATTCGAACAAGGGTTCTTATCTGAGCATATTCAGGATTTTTGCACTACTGCACATCCTAAGACACCCATTTTGTATTCAATTCCCAAAATCCACAAAACACTGGACCACCCACCAGGCCATCCCTTTGTGTCAGCAAGGGAGTCACTTACCCAGCCCATAGCACAATTTGTGGATGTATTGTTACAGCCAGTGGTGAGGGAAATACGTTCTTACATCATGGATACTAATGAATTTATTCGTAAAATACGGACTGTTGACATCCAGCCAGATGATTTACTCGTCACTCTGGATGTCAACAGTCTGTATACTATCATACCTCATCTTGATGGACTTAAAGCCATACAAGAACATCTTACTGGTAACCCCCTCTATGAGGGTCCCCCTGTGGAATACTTACTGTCCCTCATCGAATACTGCTTGTTTAAAAACTATTTTTGATTTGAGAGTAAATTTTATTTACAAACCGCTGGTACAGCCATGGGTTCCTCCATGGCCCCCTCGTACGCCAACATCTACATGTCACAATTTGAAAACATGTATCTGTGGAATACGCTGAATGTATCCATTATTTGTTACTACACATAGATGATATCTTTTTGGTGTGGCGAGGGGGCCTGGAGGAACTCCATAAATGGTTTGAGGTGTATAACAACACAACGAGTAATGTTAAGTTTAAGATGACAGTGGACTCTCAGTCCATTCATTTCTTGGACTTAACAGTCTTTAAGGATTCCAACAATCTAGGAACCACATTATACCATAAACCTACTGATCGCAACTCCATACTTAGGGCAGATAGTTGCCATCCCCCCAGCCCTACTAAAAGGCATAGTAAAATCACAATGCATAAGAACTATGCATAATAACTCCAATGCCGAAACTGGGGTCTCCCAATTGAAAGGAGTGGGTGAGAGGTTCCACAATAGGGGGTACAAGATGCCAGTAATCCAAGATGCCATGGAATCTGCTTCTACATTAACACAGACGGATTTGATTATATCTAAACCCAAAAGGGACACAAGTGACAAGCTCATCATGTCCACCACTTTCACTCCAGCGACAAAAAATACTGGCCAGATCCTTCGTCAACACTGGCTAATTATGTCTTCAGACCCTAAGCTCACATTCACTCACAATTTACAACCTATGGTTGGGTTCAAGAGGGGGACTAATCTTAAGGATCTATTGATGAAAACGGATCCTAAGCAATGTTACATGCCCGGGATCAAAAGAAATATTAAGGGATCTTATTATTGCTTGGGCTGCACAACATGCGATGGCCTAGTGGGAACCAAAACATTCCATCATCCGCATACAAATCGGACATTTTCTATCAGGCACTCTATTACGTGCACTACCACTCACGTGATATATCTATTATTTTGCCCATGTTCATGTTTCTACGTAGATAAAACATCTGGCACACTCCGTGAGCATATGGCAAACCATCGCCACGCCATAAGAACCGCACTCAAACAAGGAGATTCTGACCAGCCAGTGGCGCGACATTGCGCCAATAAGGGACATTCAGTTTCCTCTATCCGCTATATTCTAATTGATCACATACACCCATTGGATCGGGGGGTGACCGGAACAAGCAACTTCTGAAGTGCGAGGCCCAGTGGATGTTCAGATTGGGCACGATACAACCAGGCGGCCTGAATACCATGCCAGACTTTAAGAGCCTTTTGTGATCAATAATTGAGGCGCCACATACTTGGGGTATGTCAGGTGGACATTGTGGCTCCGTTTTTGTTACACACTTCATCTCCCCCTAATTTAGTGGGAGTGGATGAGTAACTAGCGGCACGGTGTAGGGGTGACATCTGTCTCCCTCTCCTCCGTGGAAGCCTGGTCTGTCCTGTGCAATTACCCATTGTTCAAACACGCACCATTAGTCTCATTGTAGACATGATCACTACTATACCCACTTGGAGAGATTCCTAATGTTGGGACAATGTATATGAGATATATGTCCTCATTAGTATTATTTTTTTCTATCTTGCCATATTGGTGAATTTGTTGCTCTTTCTGAGGTCATAGACATAGTATATGGCATCTGACCTTGTATTTCTTCTCAGCCACTATATACTTACATGCATATGTATTTGGGCCTATGTATGTCATAACAGGCTGATGGTTACATTTACCATATATGAATATGATGTGATGCCCTATATGTGTAGCCTATAATGCATTCAGCCCTACAACATCCCATATATTCCTTTTATCATATATACCTACTTGCATATCCATTAAATTAACATTCATTTATAACTGGTTTTGGTTTAAGTTATCCTCACTCAATATTGAAGTTATCCTCTGTATATGCATTTTATGATCTATCAGATTTGCAGCATTCCATATGTTCCTTACAAGGAAAATTTAACTCCAACTCCATGCACTGATACATAGTCCAAATTGCTATTTTAATAATGAACATGTTTCAGCATGAATCAATGTTGTTGTGCACATTAAGAAAATCTTCTTTCCATCAAGTTGATATTGATGTATTTTGTTTTAAAAATTAACAGAAGTAATGATGCCTACGGGTAGTCATTGTTGTATACAGTCACCTTGGTTACTGTCACTATGACAACCAAAGCGCACACACACTTTAAATATTTACTTGACACAATTTCAGGTATTTGTGGCAATGTTCCACACACTTTGTTTACTTGGTTTGTTTGATCATGTTCACATACTGATGTCACATTAAAGGATGTTATATATATAGATTGAAAAAGTTTACGATTACACACTGTAACCGAAAACCGAAGTGATGTATGGGAACTTCCGGTTCAGATAGCACTGTGGAACGCAAGATGCGTTCCAATCTTGAAGTATTGGCACACTTTTTTGGAGAGGCACTAAGGTTGGTGTGATTTAATTTGAAAGAAACACTATAAATGAGTTGTATTTGTCTATGCTGCATGCTGATGAAGGGGGTTGTGAACCCCGAAAACGTTCCATTAAATTGTTTTTTTGAAGAAGTCCTGAGAGTGCATTCTCTTGTTTTTATATATATATATATATATATATATATATATATATATATATATATATATATATATATATATTATTATGTGTTTATTGTGTGTACACAATTGTCAGGATTAATAATAACAAGCTAATTTTTGATGATCCATAAATAAGATTGGATTTATATAAATTTAGTGATTCTAAACTAATGAAAAGACACAGTTGTGTTGATATGATATACACATTTTGGTATTTAGGCTGTTGTTAAATAATTGATGTTAGACATTTAGGGTTTGCTACACCCACATTATCACTAATTGGATTAGTTAAACATACACACACGTGAGGAGGTGTGTCAGGGTTTAGAAGATTAGGATTGGTCATTTGTTGTATATAAGCCAGAACTATCATTTAGTGAACAGAAGCCTGATGAAACAGACAGAGGTCTGAGAAACACGAGTTAGCTATCTGTGATTTTAATATCAGAGTCATATGTTTGACATCTGTTTTTATAATTATCATTAAATATTGGAAATTTTTAACTACTTTTGAGAGTCTGAGCTTATTTTACCTATTGAAGGACACCTGGGAGACCGATTCCCATATTGGGCCAGTGAGCTGGGACACTGCTAATTTCCAGAGTGTTTGACTCAGCACAATTGGGTGCTGCTCTATTTGTGAGTATCCATTTGTCATTTACATAGTCCATCTTGTATCAACATTATCACACTAGGAGGCGCCTTTGTCTTGTGATTGTTGTTCACAGAGAAAGTTTGTATCCAGATCGAATACCTGGCGAGGAACTGACTCCATATTGGGTGTGAACCAACCTTTGATATCCCCCCCTGAATGATAAACAGGACTATCACTACAAAAAGGACATTTTCACCTTTGGATCCAACTAAGGAGTGATATCCTGAACAGATAAGAGTCCATAGAATATTGTTTTATACACTTACTAGTCCTAAACTCGTGTACACAGGCCAATTTTTTTAAGTACCTACGGTGTTCCAACCCTTGCTCCCTCTCTCTCCCTCTCTCTCCCCCCTCTCTTTTGCGCTTCTTTCTTTCATTAATTGGCAAGAGCCATGAGCTAGTGACGTATGGGATATACATTCCTACCAGGAGGGGCAAAGTTTCCCAAACCTTAAAATGCCTATAAATACACCCCTCACCACACCCACATTTCAGTTTTTACAAACTTTGCCTCCCATGGAGGTGGTGAAGTAAGTTTGTGCTAGATTTCTACGTTGATATGTGCTTCGCAGCAGGCTGAAGTCCGGTTTTCCTCTCAGAGTGCAGTAAATGTCAGAGGGATGTGAAGGGAGTATTGCCTATTGAATACCATGTACTTCCTCTAGGGGATTCTATTTCATAGGTTCTCTGTTATCGGTCGTAGAGATTTCTTCTCCTACCTCCCTTTTCAGATCGACGATATACTCTTATATACCATTACCTCTACGATTCTCGTTTTCAGTACTGGTTTGGTTATCTTACTATTTATAGATGAGTGTCTTTGGGTAAGTAAGTCTTATTTTATTTATGACACTCTCAGCTATGGTTTGGCACTTTATATGTAAAGTTCTAAATATATGTTTTATACTATATTTGCCATGATTCAGGTCAATCATTTTATCTTCCTTCTTTCAGACTGTTCAGTTTCATTTTTTGGGAAAATGCATATGAATAAATATTTTTCTTACCTAAAATTTTCGTTTCATTTTTTCCTCTAAATTGCGGGGCTGTTAGGCTCGCGGGTGCAAAAAAATGCTAGAATTTATTGCGTCATTTTTTGCGCAAGACTTTTTTGGCATGAGATTGACGTTTGTTCTGAAGTCGTAATTGACGCCGGAAGTTTTCACGTACTTGCGTCATTTTGACTCTCATGTTTTTTTTTTACAGATTGTTTTTGGGGCGCCAAGAAATACGTGGGCGTCATACTTGGCACCAGTTTTTTTTTACATTATTTAAGTCTCACTTTTTAGTTGCTTCTGGTTTCTGGAGGCTTGCTCTGTTTGCATTTTTTCCCATTCCTGAAACTGTCATTTAAGGAATTTGATTATTTTGCTTTATATGTTGTTTTTTCTATTACATATTGCAAGATGTCACAACCTGACCCTGGTTCAGAATCTACTTCTGGAAAGACGCTGTCTGATGTCGGTTCTACCAAAGCTAGTGCATTTGTTGTAAACTTATGATAACTGTTCCTCCGGCTGTAGTTTGGTGTTAGTTTCATGATAACTATCAAACGCAGATAATATTTCCATTAGAAATAATCCATTATCTGTTGTTGCTCCGTCAAACATCTAATGTTCAGGATGTTCCTGTTAATGTAAAAGAATTTGTTTCTAATTCTATTTGGAAGGCTCTGTCTGTTATACCTCCTTTTAGTAACGTAAATGGTCTTTTAAAAACTTCTCATATATCAGATGAATTTTTAAATGACTGCCATCATTCTGACTTATCTATCTCTGATGAGATCTTTCTGGTTCAGAAGATTCTGCCTTAGATATTGACACTGATAAATCTTCATATTTGTTTAAGATGGAGTTTATTCGTTCTTTACTGACAGAAGTGTTTATTGCATTAGATAAGGAGGAGTCCTAGTCCTCTTGATGTTAAAGCTAATAAGCGTTTAAATTCGGTTTTTAAACCTCATGTAGTTATTCCAGATGTTTTTCCAGTTCCTGATGCTATTTCAGATATAATTTCTAGGAATGGAATAGTCTGGGTACTTCATTACTCCTTCTCCAAGGTTTAAGAAATGGTACCCTTTGCCCGTCTGATAGATTAGAGTTTTGGGAGAAAATCCCCAAAATTGATGGGGCTATTCTACTCTTGCTAAAACGTACTACTATTCCTTACGGCAGATAGTACTTCTTTTATGGATCCTTTAGTTAGGAAGCTTGAATCATTTCTAAGGAAGGCTTATTTATGTTCAGGTACTCTTCTTAGGCCTGCTATTTCTTTGGCTGATGTTGCTGCAGCTTCCACTTTCTGGTTGGAGGCTTTAGCACAACATGTGTCGGACCATGATGCTTATAGCATTGTTAAACTTCTTCACTTGCTAATAACTTTATTTGTGATGCCATTTTTGATATCATTAGGATTGATGTCAGTATATGTCTTTACCTATTTTAGCTAGAAGAGCTTTATGGCTTAAATCTGGAATGCAGATATGACTTCTAAGTCAACGTTGCTTTCTCTTCTTTCCAAGGTAATAAGTTATTTGGTTCTCAGTTGGATTCTATAATTTCAACTGTCACTGGGGGGAAAGGAGCTTTTTGCCTCAGGATAAAAAATCTAAGGGTAAATATAGGGCGGCTAATCATTTTTGTTCCTTCGGCAGAATAAGGAACAGAAGCCTGACCCTTCCCCTAAAGGAACAGTCTCCGTTTGGAAACCTTCTCCAGTCTGGAATAAATACCAAGCCTTTTAGGAAATTAAAACCAGCTCCCAAGTCCGCATGAAGGTGCAGCCCTCATTCCAGCACTACTGGTAGGGGGCAGGGTTACGATTTTTCAAAGATGTTTGGATCAGTTTGATTTCAAAATCATTGATTCAGAACATTGTTTCTCAGGGTACAGAATAGGTTTCAAGATAAGACTGCCTGTGAGAAGATTCTTTCTTAAACGCATTCCAGTAAACCCAGTAAAGGCTCAGGCTTTTCTGAAATGTGTTTTCAGACCTGAGTCAGCTGGGGTAATTGTGCCAGTTCCAGATCTGGAACGGGGTCTGGGGTTTTATTCAAATCTGTTCATTGTACCGAAGAAAGAGAATTCTTTCAGACCAGTTCTGGATCTAAAAATATTGAATTGTTATGTAAGGATACCAACATTCAAAATGGTGACTATATAGGACTATTCTGCCTTTTGTTCAGCAAGGGGCATTATATGTCCACAATAGACTTACAGGATGCATATCTTCATATTCCTATTCATTCCGGATCACTATCAGTTCCTGAGATTCTCTTTCTAGACAAGCATTACCAATTTGTTTCCCTTCCTTTTGGCCTAGCAACAGCTCCAAGGATCTTTCAAAGGTTCTCGGTGCCCTTCTCTCTGTAATCAGAGAGCAGGGTATTGCGGTATTTCCTATTTTGGACGATATCTTGGTACTCTGCTCAGTCTTTACATTTTGCAGAATCTCACAGCGAATCAACTTGCGTTGTTTCTTAAAAGACATGGTTGGAGGATCAATTTACCAAGAGTTCCTTGATTCCTCGACAAGGGTAACCTTTTTGGTTTCCAAATAGATTCAGTATCCATGACTTTGTCTCTAACAAACAAGAGACGTCTGAATTTGGTTTCAGCTTGTCGAAACCTTCAGTCTCAATAATTCCCTTTGGTAGCTTTGTGCATGGAAATTTTAGGTCTCATGACTGCAGCATCGGAACGCGATCCCCCTTTGCTCGTTTTCACATGAGACCTCTCCAGCTTTTGAATGCTGAACCAATGGTGCAGGGATTATACAAAGATATCACAATTAATATCCTTAAATCCCAATGTTCGTTTTTCTCTGACTTGTGGTTGGATCACCATTGTTAGTTCAAGGGGCCTTCATTTGTTCGTCCAACCTGGACTGTGATCACAACAGATGCAAGTCTTTCAGTTGGGGAGGCTGTATGGGGATCTCTGACAGCGGCAGGGGGGTTTGGGAATCTCAGGAGGCGAGATTACCAATCAACATTTTGGAACTCTGGACGATTTTCAGAGCTCTTCAGTTCTGGCCTCTTCTGAAGAGAGAATCGTTTATTTGTTTCAGACAGACAATGTCACAACCGTGGCATATGTCAATCATCAAGGTGGGACTCACAGTCCTCAGGTTATGAAAGAAGTATCTCAGATACTTGTATGAGCGGAATCCAGCTCCAGTCTAATCTCTGCGGTTCACATCCCAGGTATAGACAATTGGGGAAGCGGATTATCTCAGTCGCCAGACGTTACATCCGGGCGAATGGTCTCTTGATCAGAGGTATTTCTTCAGATTGTTCAGATAAGGGGGACTTCCAGAAATAGATCTGATGGCTTCTCATCTAAACAAGAAGCTTCCAGGTATCTGTCCAGATCCAGGGATCCTCAGGCGGAAGCGGTGGATGCGTTGTCACTTCCTTGGAATTATCAACCGGCTTATATTTTTCGCCTCTAGTTCTTCTTCCAAAAGGGATTTCCAAAATCATAATGGAACGTTCGTTTGTGCTGCTGGTGGCTCCAGCATGGCCACACAGGTTTTGGTATGCGGGACCTTGTTCGGATGGCCAGTTTGCCAACCTTGGACACTTCCGTTAAGGCCAGAACCTTCTATCTCAAGGCCCATTTTTTCCATCAGGATCTCAAATCATTAAATTTGAAGGTATGGAAATTGAACGCTTAATACTTAGTCATAGAGGTTTCTCTGATTCAGTGATTAATACTATGTTACAGGCTCGTAAAACTGTGTCTAGAAAGATTTATTACAGAGTTTGGAAGACTTACATTTCTTGGGTGTTCTTTCTCATAAATTCTCTTGGCATTCTTTTAGAATTCCTAAATTTTACAGTTTCTTCAGATGGTTTTGATAAGGGTTTGCCTGCAAGTTCCTTGAAAGGACAAATCTCTGCTCTTTCTGTCTGTTTCACAGAAAAATTGCTAATCTTCCTGATATTCATTGTTTTGTACATGGCATTGGTTCGTATCAAGCCTGTCATTAAGTCAATCTCTCCTCCTTGGAGTCTTAATTTGGTTTTGAGGCTTTGCAGGCTCCTCCGTTTGAGCCTATGCATTCTCTGGACATTAAATTACTTTTCTTGGAAAGTCTGTTCTTTTGTCCATCTCTTCTGCTAGAAGAGTTTCTGAGTTATCTGCTCTTTCTTGTGAGTCTCCTTTTCTGATTTTTCATCAGGATAAGGCGCTTTTGCGGACTTCATTTAAATTTTACCTAAAGTTGTGAATTCTAACAACATTAGTAGAGAAATTGTTTGTCCTTCGTTGTGTCCTAATCCTACAAATTATCTGGAGAGTATCTTTACATTCTTGGATGTAGTAAGAGCTTTGAATATTATGTTGAAGCTACTAAAGATTTCAGAAAGACTTCTAGTCTATTTGTTATCTTTTCTGGTTCTAGGAAGGCTTCTGCCATTTCTTTGCATCTTGGTTAAAGCTTTTGATTCATCATGCTTATGTGGAGTCGGGTAAATCCCCGCCTCAAAGGATTACGGCTCATTCTACTAGGTCAGTTTCTACTTCCTGGGCTTTTAAGAATTAGAATAAGCTCTGTTGATCAGATTTGCAAAGCAGCAACCTGGTCTTCTTGCATACTTTTACTGAAATTCTACCATTTTGATGTTTTTCTTCTTCAGACGCAGTTTTTGGTAGAAAAGTACTTCAGGCAGCTGTTTCAGTTTGATTCTTCTGCTTATAATTTCAGTTTTTTTTCATTATAAAGATTAAAACTTTTGATTTGGTTGGATTGTTTTTTTCAGCGGATTGGCTATCTTTATTTTATCCCTCCCTCTCTAGTGACTCCATACGGTCACTAGCTCATGGACTCTTGCCAATTACATGAAAGAAAACATAATTATGTAAGAACTTACCTGATAAATTCATTTCTTTCATATTGGCAAGAGTCCATGAGGCCCACCCTTTTTGTGGTGGTTTTGATTTTTTTTGTTAAAAGCACAATTTATTCCAATTCCTTATTGATCTTTCGCTCCTTTCTTATCACCCCACTTCTTGGGCTATTCGTTAAACTGAAATTGTGGGTGTGGTGAGGGGTGTATTTATAGGCATTTTAAGGTTTGGGAAACTTTGCCCCTCCTGGTAGGAATTATAGTCCCATACATCACTAGCTCATGGACTCTGGCCAATCTGAAAGAAATGAATTCATCAGGTAAGTTCTTACATAAATTAGGTTTTCTCTCCCCTCTCTCTTTGTCTCTCTCTCTCCATCTTGTCTCTCGCTCTCTCCCCCCCCTCCTTTGCTCTCCTCCCCCTCTTTTGCTCTCGTCTCCCCTCTTTTGCTCTCTCTCCCCTCTTTTGCTCTTTCTCTCTCTAACTCTTTTGCTCTCTCCAACTCTTTTGCTCTCTCTTCCCCGTCTTTTGCTCTCTCCCCCCCTTTTCTCTCTCTCTGCCCCCTCTTTTGCTTTCGTCTCCCCCCTCAATTGTGCTCTCTCTCGCCCCTCACTCTTTGCTCTCTTTTTCCCCCTCTCTTTTTTTTCTCTCTCTCCCCCTCTATTTTGCTCTCCTCTCTTCGTCTCTCTCCGCTCTCTTTTGCTCTCTCTCTCTCTCCCCCCTCATTTGATCTTGCCCTCTTTTGCTCTCTCTCTCTCACCCTCTCTTTTGCTCTCTCATCCCCCCTCTTTTGCACTCTCTCTCCCCCTCTTTTGCTCTCGTCTCCCCCCTCTTTTGCTCTCTCCTCTCTCTCCCCCTCTTTTGCCCTCTCTCTCCCTCCTCTCTTTTTGCTCTCTCTCTCCCCTATTTTGCTATCTCTCTCTCTTTCCCCCTCTCTTTAGTCTCGCTTTCTCTCTTTCCCCCCTCTCTTTTGCTTTCTTCCCTCCTCCCTTTGGTCTCTCCCCCCCCCTCTTTTGGTCTCTCTCTCTCTCCATCCTCTCTCCCCTCTGTTTTGCTTTCCCCTCTGTTTTTCTCTCTCACTTGACCATACCACTGCCACCATGGCTGCTCCTGCCCGGCCACTGCCCCTTCACCACGTGCTCCCGCCCAACCACGCCCCCTCGCCATGCCAGCCAGGCCATGCCTCCATCATGGCCCATCCAGTCACGCCCCAATCACGACACACCCCGGCCATGCCCCATCACACCCGGCCATGCCCCCATTACGGCACATTCCGGTCACGGCCCCACCAGGAAGATTCCGCTGTGCGCACTCCTCTGCTGCTCAAGACCAGGTATGTTTGTCCTCATACAGTCTCTACTGTGCATGACTGCATCTGACAAACATACCTGGCCTTTTATTATATAGGATTTTGCTTTAATTATATGTAAAAAAGACAAAAAAACAAGAAAGGGTTAACTGCGCAAAAAAGGCAACTATTAAACCTGTGATGATAAAGAGGAAACTCCCAACCTCAATTACTAAAGTGATTTGGAAAGAATATTTATGGACTCTAAAAGGAGACCATAAAAATTCAAAAACACAGGCGCTAAAACAGCTTAAAATAGAAAAATATAAAAAAAGTGATTTTTAAGCATATACGCAATTTATATATGCAAATGATAACACCCAGTGCGGACTGAATCAACAAAAGATGTGTGGACAATAAAAGTGTAAAAAATATATATTTAATTACATAAGTGAAAAATAACATAAAATAAAATGATTTATACACATAAAAGCGCTGATCAGGCGCAATATTGAAGTGTAGTATACATATTAGCAACAATGTGATACAAAAAATCAATGTGAAAGGTTTAATTGTTTCCAGTTGAAATTCGATGTGATGATTTTTCCAAATGGCCCAGATTTTGAAGAGGAATTTAAGTCTTCATCTCGTTCCAGCTCTCATTGAAGACTTAAATTCCTCTTCAAAATCTGGGCCATTTGGAAAAATCATCACATCGAATTTCAACTGGAAACAATTAAACCTTTCACATTGATTTTTGTATCACATTGTTGCTAATATGTATACTACACTTCAATATTGCGCCTGATCAGCGCTTTTATGTGTATAAATCATTTTATTTATGTTATTTTTCACTTATGTAATTAAATATATATTTTTTACACTTTTATTGTCCACACATCTTTTGTTGATTCAGTCCGCACTGGGTGTTATCATTTGCATATATAAATTGCGCTATATGCTTAAAAATCACTTTTTTTATATTTTTCTATTTTAAGCTGTTTAGCGCCTGTGTTTTTAATTATATGTAACATTGGTGTTTAAATATACTCATATTTTTCATCCAACAGTTATTTGGATATAAATCACAATACAACCCACAGTAGGGTTGTTATAGGATTTTTTTAACCCCTCCTATTGTGTATTGCACCCCCTAGAGTGGACACATAGTGTGTACAGCAGGTTATTTAAAATTATATTAGCTGTTCCAATATTAAAGATTTAAGTGTAATGGTTTAGTTTCTATAAAAAAAAAAAAATAGGCACCCTCATGTTTGATATTAAGTTTTTTATTAACCTCTCACTTTTGCTGATGACTATTAGTAGTTGGTATATATCTGGCAATAAAAGAGACTGCAAAAAGGCTTTGTGAAAATCCTGTTTGTTAATTACTTTAACAACCCTACTGTATGTTCCATATAGCCTTGTTCGCACAGTCTCATTTTAAAGTTTCTAAAAAATACATAAACATTTAATATTATAGTCTTAATTTGTTTAATTTTTTTTTAACATTTGTGATGTCAGGAAATCCCTCAGAATTAACTCTTTACCCTCCTGGACACCCACTACGACAATTCTAGAAAGGACCTACCAATTAATTCCTCCCATTAAACACAATTCCATATACAAAAAAAAAGTACCCTTCTACAAAGTCCCTAAAAAACACACTAAAAATCTTTACACCATTAAATATTATCTTCATGTCAGTTATGCTTTTTAAAAAAAAAATAAAAAAAAATATGACTTTGGTATTGATTTGTTTAATTTTAAAGCTTAAAAATATTGGTTAAGTGTATAAACAATCAGAATTGCAGTGGATTAAATACAGTTAAAACTGAGCTCTTACTTTTTATCTGAGGTGTGGTGGCGTTGCGCATATCTTTGTGTGTTGCACTTTAACATAAAAAAATCCAGCGCACAAAAGTGACATATGCCACTACCCGGCGGCCATATTCAGTATTCATTTGGCAAACAAATCGCTAAATCCACGTCTAGTGACTGGTGCCTTAGTGGGTAAATCAGTAGTGATTGATGTTAGACATAATTGTACTATGGATCATTGTAAGCATTTATTGAAGAGGATGACTGGACTAAGGGGTTAGTTTTGGGTGTTTGTGAGTGTATTGTGATCTGGGTCCAGAGAATAATAAATTCCAATGGGTATTAACTGTTAATGCTTTTGAAGAGTGAAACTTGGCATGAAGACATAAAGAAGATATAGGGAAACCATTATCACCTATATAAAAATTGCTACCATCATCTGTTACTTCTTATAGGTCACTCCTCTTCACAGATAATGGTTCCTCACCAATCTCTAATAAAATACACAGAAACAGAGAGCGCTCTGTTCTTGATTCTTGAATGTAGGTTTTGGTGGGAGAGGTGGGACAGATATCTACTTTGCAGAGCTCTATGAATTGAGCCTGGAGGCTGATGACTGAGTGAGGGACACCCTTAGGCACAGTGGTGAGTGTTCAATTGGAGGAGTCAAAGAGTCAGTAAAGTCATGGGAATTCCATGGATGAAGCCGGGCATGTAATTTGTAGAAATGTGTGGTCTGGGAGCATGGTATATGGTTAGGCAGGAAGGGACAGTGGTGGGAAGGGAACATTTTCCTCCTCTTTCTCAACCAAGCAAGCACAATGCGGGTGCAACCTAAATGACTGGGGGCGTTTTTGTAAACCCATGCTTCTAGTGAAAATTTCAACATGGTGGCAACCATGACAAGAGGGAGGCAGGGAATAACATCAATAATATATTTATAAAATGTGTTTTGTGTTTAATAAAACTTTAACAAGGCAATATAAAATTGTAGTAAAAGGGCAGCATAATTAACAAACAATGGAAATCAAACATGGGAGTCAAAGTAAAGATCATGATTTATATACAGGGTCCAATTTCAGGAGAAAAAAAAAAACAACTTTCTAGTTTATTTCTCCTTATTTTATTATATTTACCTCTTTGTTTTTGTATCCTTTATTGAAACTTAGTTCTGTTTCATGACAGCAAACTGAGTCAGGCTTGGGAGTGTTCATGACACGCAAACAGTCCTGAGGCTTTTTAGATTAGTTGGTTTCAACAAGGATACCAAAAGAAAAAGTTCATATTTAAAGGGATAGTGAACACCAGAATTGTTGTTGTTTTAGAAGATAGATAATCCCTTAATTACCTATTCCCCAGTTTTGCATAACCAACACAATTATAATAATACACTTTTTACCTCTGTAATTACCTTGTATCCAAGCCTCTGCAAACTGCCCCCTTATTTCAGTTCTTTATGGTCATGAGAATCCAAACATTCTATAATATATTAAATTAAAAAAAGGGGAGAAAAAGGACAAGATAAGAAAAACATGTCGGCTGGCTGAAGACGGCTAAAGGTAGGATGATCTTCAGGGGGGTAGTGTTAGGTTTATTTAAGGGGGGGTTTGGGTTAGAGTAGGGGTATGTGGGTGGTGGGTTTTAATGTTGGGGGGGGGGTGTATTTTATTTTTACAGGCAAAAGAGCTGAATTCTTTGGGGCATGTCCTGCAAAAGGCCCTTTTAAGGGCTGGTAATGTAATAGAGCTGTTAACTTTTTAATGTAGAATATGGTAGGGCATTTTTTTATTTTTGGGGGCTTTGTTATTTTACTAGGGGGCTTAGATTAGGTGTAAGTAGCTTAAAATTGTTGTAATATTTTTGAAATGTATGTAACTTATTTTTTTATTTTTGTAACTTATTTTTTTTTATTTTTTGTACTTTAGTTAGTTTATTTAATTGTATTTAATTGTAGTTATTTGTAGGTAATTCATTTAATTAATTTAATGATAGTGTAGTGTTAGGTTTAATTGTAACTTAGGTTTAGGGATTTATTTACAGGTAATTTTGTATTTCTTTTAGCTAGGTAGTTATTAAATAGTTAATAACTATTTAATAACTATTCTAACTAGCTAAAATAAATACAAAGTTACCTGTAAAATAAATTTAAATCCTAAAAAAGCTACAATGTAATTATTAATTACATTGTAGCTATCTTAGGGTTTATTTTACAGGTAAGTATTTAGTTTTAAATAGGAATAATTTATTTAATGATAGTGTAGTGTTAGGTGTAATTGTAACTTAGGTTAGTTTTTTTTTTCAGGTAAATTTCTCTTTATTTAACTAGGTAGCTATTAAATAGTTAATAACTATTTAATAGCTATTGTACCTAGTTAAAATAAATTGAAATTTGCCTGTAAAATAAAAATAAATCCTAAAATAGATACAATATAATTATTATTTATATTTTAGCTATATTAGGCTTTATTTTACAGGTATTTCGTTTTAAATAGGGATTAATTTAGTTAATAAGAGTTATAATATTTAGATGTATTTAATTAATATTTAAGTTAGGGGGGTGTTAGGGTTAGACTTAGGTTTAGGGGTTAATAATTTTATTATAGGTTGCGGCGGGTATAGGGGGGGCAGGATAGGGCTTAATAAATTTATTATAGGGTGGCGACGGTGTAGGGGGGGGCAGATTAGGGGTTAATAAGTTTAATATAGGTGGCGGGCGGGGGTCCGGGAGCGACGGTTTTAGGGGTTAAACAATTTATTTAGTTGCGGCGGGGTCCAGGATCGCAGAATAGGGGTTAATACATTTATTATAGGTGGAAGCGGTATGGGGGGGCAGGATAGGGGTTACTAGGTGTAATGTAGGTGGCGGTGGGCTCCGGGAGCGGCGGTTTAGGGGTAAATACATTATAGTTGCGGCGGTGTGCGGGAGCGGCGGTTTAGGGGTTAATAACTTTATTTAGTTGCGGGGGGCTCCGGGGGCGCCGGTATATGGGGTAGAACCGTGTAGTTTAGTGTGAGTGCTTAGTGACAGGAAAAAAGCCGAAGAGGCAGCGAGATCGGATGAGTGATAACTATCACAGTCCGCTGCTCATCGCACCGTACTTGGTGCACGGCTTTTTGAAAGCTTTATTGATAACTTTGGCAAGATTATTCAGGTCCGCGGCGGTGATGGTAGGCGAGCTTAGGCGGGCGTATTGGGGGCCGGTGATGGCAGGTAAGTAGACACGTTGATAACTAGAGGCCATTATCTGCACATTTTGCACATTACACAAACAAAACTGTTTGCGAACATTATAGTGGCAATTGTCTAACTTCTTAACCATGCTGGCACAAGTACTCACTAAAGAGCCACCCGTGGGGAAACTGCCCTCAAACTGTTGCCAGAGTGAGGACTGCCTGAGGATACGGGCGTCGTGAATGGCGCCCTGAAATTTGCAAACACGTTCATAATTTGCATCCGTGCGTCACAAATGAACTGCACATTCAAACTATGAAAGTGTTTGCGATTTCAGAATGGACCCTATTCTGCTGGAGCCCGCAGAGCAACATGGGTGCAATCTATTGCTCCCAAAACATTTGGCATTTCAGCTATTTGATAGAATTCCATCTTGAGGTGTCTCCAATCGTCCTCATTTTGAGGGAATCCTATGAAAAGCCTACAAAAAAATTTCATGGCGTTCAGAAACCTTTTAAAAACCACAGAGAAGGTGCCTTGAGACAAGCCGGACAAGTAACCTTCTGTGGATTTAAAGCATCTGGAGGCCAGAACATGTATGCAGCAAAACATCTTGGACATGCCAGGAATTGCAGTGTGCATACATCTGCATGGCTCCAGATAAGGCTTTAGTAACATCGTAAAGGCTCAATAGCTGCTGCCTATTAAGCCGATACTTGTCAAAAACCTTGGCATCGCTCATGTTATCCAAGGTGAGCCTCATCCTGTATACAGGATGAGCCCTAATCCTCAGACTTTCCACATGATCCTCTTGGAGGCTCCGGGCAGGCCTGAGTCTGTTGTACATAACTTGTCCAACAGCACCAGCACAATCTAACTGGGGGTTGCCCATATTTGCAGAGCGAAAAAGCAGAAGCTAAATAGCAGAGCAAACATGCAATAAGTAACAAGGTATTCAAACACACATAAGCGATCTGATACAATGTCGGTCATGGTGTTTGGGGTGATTTATAGTGCAAAATATCCAATGATAGCATGTTAGTAATGATTGCTGATTGTAAACACTTGATTGTGTCTGAGCGTTGCGAATGCTTAATAAACACAATGTTATATTAAAAACCACAAGTCCACGCTAACATGATTCAAAGTGTATACTTGTCTATAATGTGTGCATAGACATGGCATAGAATCTGCATAAATAAAAAGTGAGAAGCGCTCAACCTGGGAACGAACAATAGCATATTAGCTTGTTCTATGGCTAGTTGCCACCCAAGAAGCAGCCTCTTTTTGCTCTCTTCTCTTTCACAGAGAAGAACTTTCCTGTAGCATATCAGTCTGATCCTGACTTAACAGTACAGTCCAGTCCAGAAATACCAGGCAATCCCTCTCTGAATGAGAGAAATGGCAAAACCCCAGACTTACGTTTCGGTCCAGTGTGGGCCTCATCAGTGAGGTGCAGCCATATCCCTCTAGGCACACTGAGCAACCGGTCCACGTCTTTGGCATAGAATCTGATTGAGCAATGTTGCTGCAATATTGTTGCAAAACTATAAAGTAACGGCTGACATATATAAGTGATTGGCGAAATTTCAGTATTTTACGTGTAACATTGAAAATCGCAATACTAATGAAGGTCTTCCAAACCTCTCGTCTACGTAATGTAATATTGAGTGAGAAACTGATTAAAGAGGCAATAAAGTCCTAATGATAGAATCCCTATGGTTGAATCTTAGAATGATGTCATCATATTAGCTACATGCCTGTCTACTTTCCAAATATTCGCTCTCTTGTTATACTTTGCAACATTATTATTGTGTGATGATTAAAAAGATAAATGTGTGTTTTGTTTGTTGTGTGATGTGTGTTATGTAAATATATGTATGTATTGTGATTATCTCCTACATATGCTCATTTATATAAAGCAGTATGGCATTGTTTTTCCTTCAAAAAAGTGACAAATAGAATATTTTCTAATGATATATTTGAATAAGATGAAATTCCTAATGGTATATTATATTTAAATCCTGATCTAAAGGGACACTAAAGCCATAATTTTTCTTTCATGATTCAGTCAGAGAATACAACATTCCAATGTACTTCTATGATCTAAATAGCTTCATTCTTTATATATCCTTTGTTGAAGAAATAGCAACGCACATGGTGAGCCAATCACACAAGGCATCTATGTGCAGCCACCATTCATCATCTACTGAGCCTATCTAGATACGCTGTTCCGCAAAGGATATGAAGATAATAAATCAGATATAATAGAAGTAAATTAGAAAACTGTTTAAAATTGCATACGCTTTCCGAATCATGAAATATAAAAATGGGGTTTTATGTCCCTTTAAATATGTGTTAATTCTTGAAAACTATTTCATATTTGTCATGATACAATAGATTGTGATTTATACTTGATGTAATGTAATTTCATAAATGATTTTGACCTTGTACTGACGTTCACACATGTAAAACACATTACTACAGTGCCAAATAGTATATTTCGTGATCTATTTGTCATTGCAGGACCTACGCAAGAATTTATAAATTAGCACAAACCGTAGGCCGCCTGCATTACGAGTTTAAAAAGACAAAATTATCGCGCGCGTTACGGAAAGAGGCCGATCGCGTGCACGAGTACGTAGTTCCCCATAGAGAAATAGAAAAAAAAAGCTTCAAACACTCCTGTTGAGCGCAAATTGAGTGACTCATGTAATTCTGTAAAATAGTACATGAAATTGTGATAATTTTATATTGCAAAAATGTTTTGTGAAAGTAATCTGCTGTATATTGTTTGTAAGTAGTATAATTATGTATGTATGTGATGATATTTGTACGCAGATGTAGCTAAAATGAGTGTGTTATGTTCATGTATGTCTTTGTGAGTCAATGTAAAATGGCTTTGTGCGCATTTTTTTTCTAACACCCGAGATCTCGTATCTTTGATCCGTTATAATTTTTTTGGGAAATTTTTTATAAAAAATAGATTTATTGTACAGTTTTTGTATGAGTCTAAGTGTACTTTGTATGATATTTTTGAAGTGATTAGTGAAGGTTTTTGGTAACGATATATCAATAACTACTGGCTTGAATAGCGTTATGGATTTGTGGGTGTCGTAAATGGGGATTTTGATTGGAGGTTTTTTCAAACTTGTAATGGCTGCGTTATGGAAATTGATGCATTATGGGCCGATAACGCTACAATTGGAGTCATAACGCATAACTTGTAACCTAGCTGATTATTATTAATTAATTATAACATTAATATGCTGGTGTTCCTCATCTAAATGCTAGAAAATTGCGTGTTTTCTTCTTGTATATTGTGTACTTTCCTATCCTTACCTTAATGTCTCTCATAACCAAATTTCACATATATGTATGTCCTAACTTTTTCAGAAGTTTACTGGAACCTTAGGTTCCTTTATTTGTTGCATCATGAATTAACTGTCCTTTCTACTGTCTTTCAGCTGTCACTGATGTGAGAGCACAGGATTACTAGTTCAGTACTTACAAAGACAAATCTCTTTGTAAAGGTTGTAAGTAGCGCACAGAAAAATGGACAGGGTAGAGAAGAGAATCAATAAGAAATAAGATTAGCAATTGATTACAAGCAAAACTCAGTTAAGGATGGCAAAAAACAACAACAAACAGACATAAACTTTGTGAGTTGGTTTAGCATGTCCTTCATTAAATGTCTGGTCTTTATAAACCCATTAAATGTTATCTACATAACATTGGTTCATGTTAAATATATTTTATTGCCAATGCTTTTAATAAAACTATGCATAATTAATATATATAGATAACATTTAATAAATTAACTAAGTACAAGTTTATACATTCTATACTATGCTTTATAAATACAAGTGATATGAGCGCAACCCACTCTAAGTGTAGTATGTTTTAATAAAAATAAAGTGCACAGAATAAAAAATTACTTGCAAGAAGTAAGTGATGTAAAAGCATATCAGGTATATCACAGTGTAGTCCAATGCTCCTTTTTCTTTCCTTTACCGCAGTGTCTATATGTTTGGTGTCTACAGCTATGCACAGATTTTTTAACGCTGGTGATGACGTAGTGTCTGTGGAAGATGGGCTTGGTACATGTGACCTCAACGCGTTCCCCTGTAATCATCCAGACATTTCAAGAGGGTAATATCAAAGTATTGTTCCTTTAGCAGTAAATAAGGCTTGATGTTTATTTTACCTGGGATTGTGCATATCATTGATTAGCTACTGATATTTGTCCGTCAATCATAGCGAGGACTT
Organism: Bombina bombina; assembly: GCF_027579735.1. Lineage (NCBI taxonomy): Eukaryota > Metazoa > Chordata > Amphibia > Anura > Bombinatoridae > Bombina > Bombina bombina. Next base: position 74,141,407 of record NC_069506.1, on the reverse strand, counting down.
GACCATTATTGGCTATTGACACTTGTCCGTCAATCTTAAAGCCAATCCCCTTCCCAGTTAAATAATTGTTTCATTAAAATACATAGTATCACAGTAATATTAAGACATAAAATATAAGAATACATTAAAATGCTAACAACTAAAAACCATTGGATAAAAACATAAGGACAAACAGTGTGCATATATGGGTATTCATGTTTGACATAACTAAATAAATAGTGCCGATTGTATATTATTGATACTGGAACACACCAGCTTTGCACCAGTTTTGTTTCTACCACATGAATATTTCAAATTTTTGTACATAACTTGTACTGTGGATTTCACAAGTTATCATTGTATCCTGTATCTGATTAGTAATCCAAACTTCGGTGCAGTATATTTACCCTACATTTATGTAATATGGTTCATGTTTTTCCAAATTTTGTTATAAGAAGTGAGCATTAATCTAAAATTCCTATAGTTTGATTAAGACAGAAATAAAAAAGAAAACTAGCTACATAAATGCTTGTAGGTCATGATATATATTTAGGTGGAGGGAAATTAACTCATGAATCCAGAAGGTTTTGTGTTGGCGTAAAACCACTAGTCTACTCTCCACTGGATAACTTTTCCAGCAGAGGTAAGAAGGGACCTTCACAGGTTGGATTAAAGACTTTCCAGGGATCTGCCCCTGTTGGAGCCAGATGGGATCCTGCTGCAAACAGACTGCCAACAAACACAGATGGGGTGCTGTTTGTAAAAATATTTTTGCCCAGAGCACTTGGGACAAAGATGCCTGTGACTTACCATCAAAACTATTAATAAGCAGGGCTATTTATCAGGCAATGATTCACTTCAGAATTCTCTCTCAGGGAGAGCTGTGAGGGTTCTGAAGGACAAAAAAACAGCCTGAGCCTACATTCAGTCCCAGGGAGGAACAATCAACTAGATGGTAGTGAAGGAAGTATCATCAATCTTTCTAAGGGCGTAAAGTCATGTGCAGCTTATGACTGCTTTTATGTTTTGTAATCACAAAATATCAAGGCAAACTTTCTCAGCAGCAATGTCTCCAATGGTGTGACAGCTAAAAAAAAGATTTATTTATTTTAATTATAGACAATTTAGGTTTGTCAGAGATTTAACTAATGGCCTTAAGCCACAATCATCAAATTACATTATTTTACAGTCATTAGCAACACCATCTCTGGGACAGGACACTCTATACAAAGAATAGAATTTCAGCCTAATTTATGTCATTCCTCTATTTCCACTAATTTTTAATTTACTGGTAATAATTCACCTGAGGAAATATGCTACCTGCTACACCTGAGAGGCTTTGCCAAGCAGAGGTCTAGAAGTCTCATCGTACATTTGTTTCCCATGATAAACTTCACGTGCGCTAATCTGCTTCTGCTAAATTTGGTCACAAGATAAAGGGGTAGATTTATTAAAGGGCAAGCGGACATGATTTACTGTAGGGAATCATGTCCACTCTTTCTCGCTAAATGCAGACCGCGTATGCTGTCGCCATTTATCATTGCACAAGCATTTCTGGTGAAATGCTTGTGCAATGCCGCCCCTGCTCACTGGCGGCCAATCAGCCTCTAGAAGGGGGGTGTCAATCATTCCGATTGTATTGGATCCGGATGATTTCAATCTGTCACCTAAAAGGTTGTGGACAAATTAAGGAGCACTGGTCTTACAATCGCTGCTTCTTAACTTCCGTTTCAGGCTTGCCTGAAACGATAGGGCTTCGAATCAGCATCCGCTGCTTAATAAATGGAGCCCTTAGTCTCTTCTGTTATCCTAAATACATTTTGTCTTGTTCGGCAGTACAATCTTATACATGTATTTTCCCACCCACTTTTCTCTGTATTCTACTGTGATTTATTCTTCTCACTGGTTAGCACTATAAATGATCATCCAAATATAAACAACATCTAAAGCTTGACTCAACCCTTTGTGCTAGTCCACCTATAGGCTGTGATTTATTCTTCTCACTTGTAAGTATTAGAGATTATCATTCAAATATAAACAACATCTATAGCCTGACTCCTTAACCCTTTTTCCTAGTCCAACTATTGGCTGGATATCTCTTGGTGAAGGAAGGGATAGTGCTTGAGGGTTACCTTTGTGCAGGTAACCAGGGGGTGGGCAGTTCTGTCTGCACCCCTTAGCCCTCAACGGTAAGTAATATGTTACTATATATTTGACATTTTTCTAGTTTATAGGTTCACAATTTAATGTGTGTTTATATTTTTACAGTTTATTGTGTACTTTTACTTATTGATCCACAAATGGTTACTCATAATGGGTCATTTAAATTATAGTGCAGTATAGTTATATCACTTGTATCTGTAACATAATAGTGATGTTGACAATTGTAAGTATAAGACAATTATATACTTTGATAAAAAAAAAAATTAAAAATCATTAATTTACATGACATAATATCAGCTGACTCATACTCTCAGGGACTTTTAGGGACAAATAATATGTTAGTATGCTGAATATTTATGAATGTTCAGTTATGGATCTATATATCATATTCATTTATATAAATTATTTAAATATATAATATTATGTTCAGCGTTAAAAAACATTTGTAATATTAAAAATATAATCAAAACCTTGTCATTGTCAACAACTAAAATGAAACTTCAAGGGTAAAATCAAGCTGAAAAGGGAAAAAAAAAGGAACAGATATGAAACATTTATATTGTTATTCATTACAGAAAACAGCAATAGCCAAATACACTACTTACATATTTATTATATAAATGTGTAATCTGTGTGTTAGAGAAAAACAACTTTTTTTGTAAATTGTAATTATTGCCATACTTCTTATGAATACTAAAGTGAAGGTCTACATAGTTAAGTGAAGGTCATTTTTTAAAGTTTGAGCAAATTTAGCTAGAAACTAATTTAAAATTGACATTGGGTTAGATTATAAGGAGAGACATGGGGATTCACAGAAATTTCTCAAGATGGGATGGAAAATAATATATATATATATATATATATATATATATATATATATATATATATATATATATATATATATATAAATATTTGTTGCAAAGAAGGGCAACTGCCAGTATTTAATCTGAACACATCAGAATTTTAAATATAAATAATCATAGTCAACGTTTTGGCTCTTGTTTGAGCCTTCTTCAAGACAAGTATTATCTATAAAAGAAAAACATGGAAAAAGAAACTTACATAGTTTATAACAAGTGGTGACATACAACAGAAAAACCCAACACCATAGTTACTCTTTATACAATTTAAAACCAATCAGATAAACTGGAACTCTCATCAGACCAAGAGGCAAAAAGAATAACAACCAGCCACAGACTCTGAATTGTAAGGGCATAACCTCAACATAGATAGAACGCAATAGGCTATGCAAGTAAGTATCCAGAATAGTGAGAACTGTTTCACGCCAACCCAGCCAAGTTGTCAATCCAATACAGCACCACACATAAGCATGACCCTTTAACATTACAATGAAGCTACAAATGAATAAATACACCAAGGGCCAACTAAAACCCCTGTGTCTTACAACATAATTACAGCAAAAGCCTATACTACAACATACTACAGGAAACATCACTTAAACATCTTATGAAGAAACATACGGCTAGATTACGAGTTGTGCGTTAGGTTTAAAAAGCAGCATTAAGAGGTCCTAATGCTGCTTTTTAACGCCCGCTGGTATTACGAGTCTTGAAGGTACAGGCTCACCGCTCACTTTTTTGGCCAGACTTGGAAATACCGCAAATCCACTTATGTAAATTGCGTATCCTCTTTTTTCAATGGGACTTGCATAGTGCCAGTATTACGAGTCTGCCAAAAAGTGAGCGGTAGACCCTCTCCTGACAAGAATGGTACCGCATTGTAAAGTCAGTAGTTAAGAGTTTTACACTACAACGCCGTAGCATGAAACTCTTAACTAAAGTGCTAAAAAGTACACTAACACCCCTAAACCGAGGCCCTCCCACATCGCAAACACTAAAAAAATAATTTTAACCCCTAATCTGCTGAACCGGACATTGCCGCCACTATAATAAACATATTAACCTCTAAACCGCCACACTCCCGCCTCGCAAACATTAGTTAAATATTAACCCCTAATCTGCCGCCCCTAACATCGCCAACACCTACCTACATTTATTAACCCCTAATCTGACGTCCCCAACGTCGCTGCCACTATACTAAAGTTATTAACCCCTAAATCTAAGTCTAACCCTAACCCCCCTAACTTAAATATAATTAAAAGAAATCTAAATAAAAATTCTATCATTAACTAAATTATTCCTATTTCAAACTAAATACTTACCTATAAGCTAGGTAGCTAGTAAATAGTTAATAACTATTTACTAACTATTCTACCTAGTTAAAATAAATACAAACTTGCCTGTAAAAAAAATAATAAACCCTAATATAGATACAATGTAACTATTAGTTATATTGTAGCTAACTTAGGGTTTATTTTACAGGTAAGTATTTAGTTTTAAATAGGAATAATTTAGTTAATGATAGGAATATTTATTTCGATTTCTTTTAATTATATTTAAATTAGGGGGTTAGGTTTAGGGTTAGACTTAGGGTTAGGGGTTAATAACTTTAATATAGTGGCAGCGACGTTGGGGGCGGCAGATTAGGGGTTAATAAATGTAGGTAGGTGGTGGCAATGTTAGGGTCGGCAGATTAGGGGTTAATAATATTTAACTAATGTTTGTGAGGCAGGAGTGCGGCGGTTTAGGGGTTAATATGTTTATTATAGTGGCTGCGATGTTGGGGGCGGCAGATTAGGGGTTAATAAGTGTAGGTAGGTGGCGGCGACATTGGGGGCGGCAGAGTAGGGGTTAATAAATATAATGTAGGGTTCGGCGATGTTGGGGGCAGCAGATTAGGGGTTCATAAGTATAATGTAGGTGGCGGCGGTGTCCAGGACGGCAGATTAGGGGTTAATAATTATAATGTAGGCGTCAGCGATGTCGGGGGTGACAGATTAGGGGTTAATAAGTGTAAGATTAGGGGTGTTTAGACTCGGGGTTCATGTTGAGGTTTTAGGTGTAGACATAAAATGTATTTCCCCATAGGAATCAATGGGGCTGCGTTAAGGAGTTTAACGCTGCTTTTTTGCAGGTGTTAGACTTTTTTTCAGCCGGCTCTCCCCAATGATTCCTATGGGGAAATCGTGCACGAGCACATTGCACCAGCTCACCGCTAACATAAGCAGCACTGGTATTGGAGTGCGGTAATGAGCAAAATTTTGCTCAACGCTCACTTTTTGTCTTTTAAAGCCGGGTTTTTAAAAACTCGTAATACCAGCACTGTAAATAAGTGAGCAGTGAGTGAAAACTGTTCGTTGACACCGCACAGCCTCTAACGCAAAACTCGTAATCTGGGCCATAGAGAACAAAGGAAACAACATAATATCATAAATGGAGTCCATAATGAAAGCACGGGTACTAGTACTAAGATAGCAACTAACAGCAATACAAATACTGAGAGCATCCCAAATCAAGATGCGTACAACTTTTGAAACCCAGTGTGTCTCAGCGTGACAGTAGCTTATCATGGACATATGCCAAAATATACGTGTGCGTGTTGCAGTCATATTCCAAGAAAATAAATAAATAAAATAAACACACCACTCACTGGCCCCAGCGGTTAAAACCAGCCTAAGTATAAAACAACTAATGTCCAAATGTAGGGCAATAACCCCAATGTGCAAACATCAATCCTTATACTACAATACCCAGGCAAACGCTGCCCCAGTCCTGCCAGAGTCTCCGTCCATATCACTCGATGTGGGGAAACCAGCAATCCAAACTACCCCATCAAAGCACGCTATTGCAACATCCTTATAAGAAGTGCGGCACCCAGACCGTAAAACCTGGGCACAGGAGTGCAAAAAAGTAAATCAACAGCAAAATTAGTTTTCCACCCCCCCCCGAGTGTAACATACTGTTTAGAAATTACAACAACCACGCGAAAGGGAAATGTCAGGTGTATAGTATACAAAACCGCAGGTCTTCCCATAAATCAGCTATTTAGCTGTACTCCCAGAAGAAAAATAGACATAATCAGTGAAAAAATGTGGCTAGCCAAAACCAAGAATGGCTGCTACAAATGTGGCAGCTGTGCGACTTGTAGCATTTTGCTGACCAGCCAAAAATTCCATCATCCCAGTTCCACCAAAACATATTCGATCAGTCACCGACTCACATGCACATCACAGTATGTAGTTTATTTCCTCTCCTGCCTATGTGGTCGCTACTATGTAGGTAAGACTAGCATGTCTTTCTGAGAATGACTGGCTAACCACAAGAGCACCATAAGGGCAGCCTTCAAAGATGGACAATCAGACCAGCCGGTTCCCCGGCACTTCTTGGAATGAAAACATCCTATATCATCATTGAGAGCGATGCTTAATTATAGAGTAGCCCCCCTGAGGAGGAGTTGACAGGGACACAGAATTGCTCTGTTGTGAAGCCAGGTGAATCTTCAGACTTAACACTCTTGTGCCCCACTGACTAATGTACATCTGGATTATGCCCTGTTCTAATAATGTTGCTGGGCCCTTGTATAAATGTCCTGTATGTGAGGCACCTACACCATATTACTATACTTTTAGGGCAGTGGTTTCTCTGCTTTGTGTAAGTACTTGCCTTGGGCTCTTGGTCACTCTGACAGTTTCCAAATAACTATGAATGCTTTGCCTATCCGCGTCTACTATGGGGCTGATGGCCTAATTGTTTAGTGTTTTTGTTGAACTGATTGTGTTTTGATTGTATAGGGCTAGGTTACGGGTGGCTTAGAATCCTTGTGCTTTTTATAGTTGTCACAGATTGTTGTGAGAACCTTGTAGGTTTGGCACTGTGTACCTCTTGGGGGACCTATCTGCAATCATATGATTAGTCTCTTAGCTATTTCAGTTGTCCCTTAAATTTACTTAGTTCTTACTTGTTTCAGTTGGCGGTGTTTCTGACACTAGGGGTCTGTGTTCCCTCTGGGTGATAGACTGCTCCCCTAAGATTAGATTCTTAACTGTATGTATTGTCTCTTGAATAAGGGGGATATTCTTGTTCTATGGGTTTGGATACTCCTACTGTGTATCCCCACGTAAATCACACAGGCACACATTGGGCTTTGGATCCATGGTCTGTGTCTTTTAAGAGCTGGCACTGTTCTGACTGGTGCAGTCTTGGATATCAGAGATTTTGATCTAACTCATGGAGGATGGATATAATGTTTTGCAAATTGGCGGCGATGTGGATGAGATCACCACATGACTACACGGGGGACATGTTTGCAGGTGTTAACATATATAATTTCTTTTAATTCTTGTCCCAATGTAATAAACATTTTAGCTCTGTCTTCCTGCTATTATGTGTAGGCATGATGTGTGGGTTTAAATAGATTGCTAACCCGCTTACTGGCATTCTGATTGGCCTGAGCGATAGGCTATTTGCAGGGAATGTACCTTTTTTTATTTACGTCTTTGGGCAGTCTTTCATTTAAGTGAGGTCCAGCTGACTATAGCAGCACAGCATTTGACAGTTATGTACCACTTTTGGGTGTTTGAGAAATAAAGTTGCAGTGCCTGTGAGCACACCGGTGTATCTAATTAACAGTTAGGGAGCATTTTCAGTGTCTGGTTTGTGAACAGCTGACACCCATTCCCCATTAGTGTGAGTGATGCTATTTAAGGAGAAGCTGGTTGCTCATGCAGATTATGTCTATTTTTCTTCTGGGAGTACAGCTGAATAGCTGATTTATGGTAAGACTTGCTATTTTGTAGACTATACACCTGCCATTGCCCTTTTGGGTGGTTGTTGTAATTTCTAAACAGTATGTTACGCTTGGGGGGGATTTGAAACTAATGTTGATGTGCCCAGGTTTTACGGTCTAAGTGCCGCACTTTATAAGGATGTTGTGATAGCGTGCTTTGATGGGGTAGTTTGGATTGCTGGTTTCCCCACATCGAGTGATATGGTCGGAGACTCCGGCAGGACTGGGGCAGCGTTTGCCTGGGTATTCATTGTAGTATAAGGATTGATGTTTGCACATTGGGGTTATTGCCCTAAATTTGGACGTTGGTTGTTTTATACTTAGGCTGGTTTTAACCGCTCGGGCTAGTGAGTGGTGTGTTTATTTTATTTGTTTATTTTCTTGGATTATGGCTGCAACACGCGCACGTATATTTTGGCATATGTCTATGATAAGCTACTGTCACGCTGAGACACACTGGGTTCCGAAAGTTGTACGCATCCTGATTTGGGGCACTCTCAGTATTTGTATTGCTGTTAGTTGCTATCTTAGTACTAGTACCCATGCTTTCATTATGGACTCCATTTATGATATTATGTTGTTTCCTTTGTTCTCTATGTTTCTCCATAAGATGGTAAAGTGATGTTGCCTGTAGTATGCCGTAGTAAAGGCTTTTGCTGTCAATATGTTATAAGACACAGGGGTTTTAGTGGGCCCTTGGTGTATTTATTCATTTGTAGCTTCATTGTAATGTTAAAGAGTCATGCTTATGTGTGGTGCTGTATTGGATTGACAACTTGGCTGGGTTGGCGTGAAACAGTTCTCACTATTCTGGATACTTACTTGCATAGCCTATTGCATTCTATCTATGTTGAGGTTATGCCCTTACAATTCAGAGTCTGTGGCTGGTTGTTATTCTTTTTTGCCTCTCGGTCTGATGAGAGTTTCAGTTTATCTGATTGGTTTTAAATTGTATAAAGAGTAACTATGGTGTTATGTCATCACTTGTTATAAACTATGTAAGTTTCTTTTTTCCTGTTTTTCTTTTATAGATAATACTTGTCTTGAAGAAGGCTCAAACAAGAGCCGAAACGTCAACTATGATTATTTATATTTAAAATTCTGATGTGTTCAGATTAAATACTGGCAGTTGTTGAAACTAAAAATCATGTGAGTGCCCTTCTTTGCAACAAATATAAATACGAGCCTTTTGAGGATTGCATACGAAGAGAGAAGCACTCTACCAGGAACGAACAACAGCTCAGTGGCTTGTTCTATGGCGATTTACCCCCCGGAAGCAGCCTCTTTTAGACCAGTGTGCTTTTCACAGAAGAAAACTTTCCTGAAGTATATCATTCTGATCCTGCCAAGTAAGGTCAGTCCAGCCCCGAAATACCAGGCAATTCTCCTCTGAACAAGGAACATGACAACCCCAGACGATCGTTTCGGCCTCCTATGGGCCTCGTCAGTGAGGTGTGTAGGGTTACTACTTTTGTTTCTTAGCTCTGCTCTGGCTGATAAGGGTGCAGCACACATTTTCTTCAGGGCCCTGGGGTGACCACTGAAATCACACACACATGCAACTGAGTGTTTTCACAAGATTCCCCCTTTATTGAAGAACACACAAAGACTTTATAGGGAAGTATACGTCATACATGAGGTCACAGGAAATATATAAAAAATTTAGTTAACTTCACATCTGCATAAGGGGCCCACAGGAAATAAGAATGTTGTTATAGCACATAACAGAATATGCCCATATAACCATTTGTAGAGAGGATCTTATATTAGAACCATATGTTACAACTTATACAAAAGAAACTTGTGGAATGTTGCTATGGGATACTGTGTGCTACATTATAAACATTTGATACTAGATTTAAGGTTACCCTCAATATGCTTAATATGTGAGATTCAAATTACCCATAAAACATAATATATATAATATATATATATACATATATATATATATATATATATATATACACACATACATACATACATACATACACACATATATACCCATAATTCCCCTCTTTGATCACATCTGTAATGTTCCTACAATATAAACTATCTGGGTCTACCTTTAATTAAATTTTGCAGTTGAACTTTTTCTGCATCTTGTATCATACCTGATATTTTCTTTCGTAAAGTACAAGACATGTAACAGTTTAAACAATATTAATAATAGTAAACAAATAGGTGTAAAGTGTTCAGTATCTTCAGGTGAGTAATAACATGCCGTTATTAATACTATTGGGATATAAACAAAGATCAATATTTCCATTAGGAAAAGGAAGATCTTGCAGAAATGTCTTGGATCCATGATTAAGATCGTCATCCTGGTCTTTGTGAGGAGTGATCGATACCTTATCACCCACTTCTCCTATGTGAGGGGTGACCGATAGCTTGTCACCCGCTTTTCCTCTCTTTGGACAGAGTTTCACTCGTGAAGCGTGTATCCAGATGTCCTTGTTGTCAGTCAGTACGGCAGTCCTGGTTACAGCGATCAAAGTGACTGGCTTGCTGAACGGGAAACCTCCTTTCTTTGCTTTATTCAGCTGGCGAATGCAGACCAGATCTCCAGGCTTGAAAGGATGGGTTGGTTCCTGTGAGGGAAGAGGTAAACGGGAAGACACATCACCATAGATGCCATTCAATTTATCAATCAATTGTTTTACATATTGTTCCTTAATACAATCTAAATCACCATTTTTAATGATAAGTGGGCCTTTTACCCATGGAGTCGGGAATGGTCTACCCATTAGGACATCAAATGGAGACAACCTGGTTGTCCTATTTGGGGTCATTCTGATTTCTGCTAAAATCGCAGGTAAAGTTTTGCCATTTAATCCATGTACCTGCTGTTGCCTTTAAAAGTTTTTCCTTGATATTGCGATTCATTCTTTCTACAATCCCTGAGCTTTGAGGATGGTAGGGAATGTGAAAGTTCGAATTAATCTGTAACCATTCTACTAACTCATGTATGATTTTACTAATGAACGCTGGACCGTTATCAGAATTAATCTGAAGTGGACAACCAAATCTGGGAATTATTTCAGTGGCTAAAATTTTAGCGACTGTTTTTGCATCTTCCCTCTGGGTAACAAAAGCTTCTGGTCACTTAGAAAATTGGTCAACTATTACAAGCAGATATAATTGTTTAGTGCCAGTTTTTTTGGAATATGTGTAAAATCAATTTGTAGATGTGTGAATGGGGCTGTAGGTGGGGGTAAGTGGTCATGTTGGGGCTTTATTGGGGATGGTTGCATTGGTCTGTAAGCAATATACACATCTATTAATATATGCCTTGCAATGATCACCTATACCTCTAATGTAGAAAGATTGCTTCAACAAGTTAGTTGTTGGTTTTATACCTAGGTGTCCAACACCATGGGCTTGTGCTATAAAGAGTGGTGCACTGCTTTCCGGTATGCCCACCTTCCCCTCTTTAGAAAACAAACCATTCTCATCTAAAGTTAACCCATTAGTAGTCCAGAAAGATATGTCACTAGGAGTGGCATGTCCCTGGAGTTCAAGAAGCATATGGTCTGTAGGACATGAAGGTGGGGCTAAAACAGCATACATACGGATGGTGGATCCGGGTGTATGAGAAACATAAGCAGCCTCTTTAGCAATTTTATCTGCAAGCGCATTACCCAAGGAAATAGGGTCAGACTTGTATGTATGTGCACGGCAATGTATGATCGCTATGTACTTTGGGAGTTGTATGGCCTCTAAAAGGTCATTAATCAGGTCTGTATGAGAGATGGTCTTGCCATCTGCTGAAACAAAACCACGTTGTTTCCATATCATACCAAAATCATGCACAACCCCAAAAGCATAGCGAGAGTCAGTGTAAATGTTAACAGATTTATTTTCAAACAATTTACATGCTTTTGTGAGTGCTATTAATTCTGCAGCTTGTGCAGTAGGATAAGGAATGGGGCCTGCATCTAGAACAATGTCTGGTAGTTGCACAACGGCATAGCCTGTCTTATAAATACCGTCACTAGGTCGGGAACAAGAACCATCAACAAACACATTATCAGCATGGTCAAAAGGTTTATCCATCAAGTCAGGTCTTGGTGTGGTAATGTGGTGTATTACCTCTATACAATCATGGTCTGTTGGAAAGTCTGGTGATCCTGTAAGTAAAGCACTAAGTATTTGAGTTGGCCCTGAGGATACACTACTATATTTAATAGTCAGATTTGTATTATTCAATAATATACATTTATAACCAGAAAGTCTTTGAGAAGTCATGTGTTGGGTAGTGACATTTTTTACAAGATGTAAAACTTTGTGACTAGTGTGTAGTACTATTGGATGGCCTAATGTGATTGTTTCAACCATCTCTACAGCCATGGCGCAAGCCGCCAATGCTCGGAGACACGCCGGCATCCCTTGTACCGGTATTGGAACTACTTTGGAAAAGAAAGCTGCGGGACGCATATTGCCTCCACCATGCTCTTGGGCACAGACAGCAGCCATGGTTTTACAATTGTCCCTCGCATACAAGTGAAATGGTTTACAATAATCAGGTAGTCCTAAAGCAGGGGCACTAATAATGCTAGTCTTCAGAGCTATGTAGGATTTAGTCATGTCTATGGTCCATTGTATATGTTCAGGGCTATCCCCTTCTGTGGCTTGCCTTAGAATGGAATCATGATGGGAGCACTCAGGAATCCATTGTCTGCAATAATTAATCATACCTAGAAAGGTGAGCATGTCCTTTCTAGTAACTGGCTTTGGGATCTGTTGAATCGCTTGGATTTGTTTGGGACTAATGGACTGGTGGCCTTGGGAAAGCACAAAACCAAGGTAATCCACTTTTGTCACTCCTACTTGTAGCTTATGTTTTGCTATTTTATGACCTTCAGCAGCAAGGTGTTTTAACAGACTTATTGTATCTACTGTATTTGCCTCCTGGTTAGGACTACACAACAGTAGGTCATCGACGTACTGAAGGAGGACGGAACCTTGGCTGGGAGTCCATGACCACAAGGTACCTTGGAGCACAAGCGAGTAGACCGCAGGTGAGGCCACATAGCCTTGAGGGAGGCGTGTCCAGGTAAGCTGATGCCCATCATAATAAAAAGCCATAAGTAGCTGTGTCTCAGGGTCCAATTGGACTGAAAAGAATGCGTTAGCTAAATTAATGACTGTAAATATACAGGCGTCATGTGGAATGGCTGTGAGTAAGGTTGTAACATCTGGGACTATCGGGGCAATTGGGATTACTATTTCATTAATTGCCCTTAGGTCTTGTACTAACCTATATTCATTGTCTTTCTTTGGGATCGGATTTATGGGGGTATTATAGGGAGAAACTACTGGACGGAGGATTCCTTGTTTAAGGAATTCCTCTATCATGGGTCTTATCCCTTCTTTCTTCTCTCTAGACAATGGATATTGTTTAATAAACACTGGAGTAGTATTAGGTTTTAATCTGGCTTGATATGGGGTACACTGAACTAAACCAACGTCAAGTTTTGAAAATGCCCATACAGAGGATGTGACATCTGTCAATATGTCATTATAAAAACACAGGTTAGTGGACCCTAGACTCACGTCTAACCCACCCTGTCTAGTGACAGCTACTTTCACTCCAAGGGGACCCATAAGATCATGACCCAAAAGGTTAAGGGGACACCCAGTAATAATACGAAATGGGTGCAAAAGTTGTTGGCCAGTACAGGGTACCCTAACTTCAAGTGGCGGTGTGATGCGAGTCTGAGTCAGCACTCCATTAATCCCTAGAGAAGGTTCAGATTTTCCAGTAAGGCCATCATACATATCTGAGCATAAGGCAGAGCATGTAGCTCCTGTGTCTACTAGAAATGGTAGGGGTTCTCCCTCCACTTCTAGGACTAAGTACGGTTGCTCATGATAACTTGTTGACACCACTGGAAAAATTGGAGTGCTACCTTCTAGGCACCCCTATGGCCATTGTATGTTGTGTTTGGGTGCCTCCATGGGTGCAGGGGCTATGTAAGGCTGTCTGTTATACTGTCGGGGATTGTAAGGGGGGCCAGAATTATTAGGGGGTCTTGGGCATTCATTTTTCCAATGTCCCTGTTCCCCACAGTTAAAACAATGTGTTCTGTTTGAAGTATAATTCCCTCTAGCTCTTCCTCTATTCTCCCTCTACCTCTCACATACATTCTATTACTCCCTGTATTATCCCTTTCCCTGGCCTGGAATGGATCACAATGTTGTAAACTCTGCTTTTGATAAAAAGCAGCATTTTTTCCCTCTAATTTCCTGATGTCAAAACAACCTGCCCCTTCTTTTTCATGAATTCTTTTCAAGAATTCTGCTGGAGTCAACTCTGGCCAATCAGAGACAAATTGTTTCACCAACAAAGAAAGCTGAGGTTGCATATTACTAATGCAAGTCTGGACCTTCATTGCATCTCCTGATTCCATTCCAGCCTCTTCCTTCCAGCATTTATAAAAACGCTTAACAAATTCTACTACTATTTCCTTTGTATTCTGTTTGCACGCTAGTTGTTTATCCTTCCATATTCTATGCATTTCTATACTTAATTCTGTCCACATTTCATCAAGTCCCTCATGTGTGTTTAGGGCATAGTTAATTGTTGGATCTCGACTCAATTTACTAATACTCTTTTCATTACCCCACTCCCAACCTGATTCAGGGTCATAGTCTAGAAGTGCATCAATGTTAATTCTTATGTCTGTGTCATGTTTTGTCCTTGTAACATTCTTTTTAAATACATAATACAAACTGATGGATGTTGACGGGGTTTGGGGCTCCCTTGGTAATTTCCCTTAATTCACCCGGGGACAAAGGTTTAATAATTAATTGGTCTCCCACAGTAAGAAATGGCATACTAGCTTCTGGTATAGCTGCCTCCTCCTCTTCTACTTCTTCATTCCCTCTTTTATATTGTGGGGTTATTGTAGGGGGGTAGGAAGGTGTTACTGGTTCAACCTTAATCGGGGGTTTGGGCATAATTGGGGGTTTAGTGACCTGGTATCGGGGAGTTACAGAAGGTCCTGGCAAGGTCCATTTCTGGGGTACCTGAGCAGAGGCAATAGCAATAGTCTCTAGATCAGTGCTTTCCAAACTGTGTGTCGGGACACACTAGTGTGTCAGCAGCAGTGTGTAGGTGTGTCCCTGCTTCAGCACAATTTTTTTTAAATTAAAAAAAAAAAATTAAATTGTTTTTTGGTTTCTGACTTTCCACCTGTCTGCTACACATATCACATGGTTGACATGTGATTGATACCTAGTGGGTCACAGATCATCTTAACCAATTGGCACAGCTCAGTGGGAACTGAAACTATTACCATTGGCGGATTTGCCGGCACATTGGCTCCTGACTGCACGTGTAGTCTCCTTAATTGGCTCGTGACTGCAAGTGTAGCCAGTGAGTGGGACAGCAGTGTGTTTGCAGCTCGGGCAGTAGTCAGTCGGACTCACAGAGCTCTGAGGGTGGCAGCTTAAATGCTGAGCTGAAGTCAGTGGTATATTTTTGCAACTAGCTCCCAGTAGTGCATTACTGCTTCTGCTCTTGATATATGGATAGGAAGTGGAAGCTTAAAAATGCTTGATGATGAAATGTGAGTGTCTTTATCTAATATTACAGCAAATATTCTGAAACTGTGTTCATCCCATCAACTTCATACATCCCATTAAAATAGTAGGTAGCTATTGGTGTTATTAAACTTTTTTTAATTCTTGCACATACATACTGTTACTTGTAAATGCATTTTGTTATTATATAATATATGTATGTGTCCGTATCTTTTAAAACAAGTTAGTTTAACCTCCTTTTTGCTAGTACAACTGAATTACTGTGTCGCAAAATGATGTAGGTCTACAAAGTGTGTCACCAACATGAAAAGTTTGGAAAGCTCTGCTCTAGATCTATGTCACTAGGGGATGGGAGGCTAAGATATAGTCTGTTATATGATGGCAAAGGTAGGTGAGGGGCATTATATGGGGCAGGGGGGATGAATATGCTCTCTGTCTTTGCTTCTCACTTTTACCCTTCTTTTTATTCCCATCTATATCAATATATTGCCAGTATGGAGCAACAGTCAGCCAATTTTCCCCACCCTTTTTCATATAATCCATATTCCATCTTGGATCACCTTTATACCATGGAAATGCCTCTTCATCACCTAGACACAATCCTTTTACCATATTCATATGAAATTTATCATTATCCCCCTCTCTGGGGAATGGATCAGAGCTTCTCATAGCTTCTGTCCATTCTGCCATATTTTCTCACATAATCTTTACATGTTTCTCCTTGCCTAGGTGATGGAAATTGTTTAGACTGGGATTTGCCCATTCTCAACTCCTAACTTATCATTTAAAACTTTTACAACAAAATACAATACAATACAAAAAAATAAATAAATAAATAATAAAAAATAATAAAAATAAAAAAATGCAATACCTTTACCTTTAAGAGCAATTAATTATTGAATCTTTTTGCAAAAACCACATTAACTAGAATGGTTGTACTCCGTTACCAGTTATTGTGCTTAATGCTTAAGTTTACAACAAGAGAAAGAAAGAAAAAATATCACTATGCTAGTTTCTGGCTTTAATTATCTCTAGGTCAAAGGTCACCCTTCACCAGAAAAAAATGTACCGTTTTACTAACATTCAGAAACAGCAATACATATTAGCAACAGTTTACTTTCTTAATACTTTATACAATAAGCAGTATTTTACTTCCTTAACACTTTATACAATAAACAGTATTTTGCCATACAGCATATTTAAAAAGCAAGCAGCATAAGAATTCATATAAACAATGCAGTATTTATCTTATAACTTTAAAGCAATGTTAGCCATACAGCATATTTCAAAAGCAAGCAGCAAGAAAATGTGTGGTTTAACCCTTCAGCCAGACTTTATATAATCTGATTTCTACCAAAGAAATCTATTATTCCCCTTTTTATTTAGTCTACCAAAGACTTAATTATTATTAATTAAAATCTACCAAAGATTTAATTAGAATCTACCAAAGATTCATATATATATATATTTAACCTGATTTCTACCAAAGAAATCTACTATTCCTCTTTTTAGTTTACCAAAGACAATAGTTAGAATCTACCAAAGATTCACATATATATTCCCAACTATTCCTATGTAAAATGAAACTTAAGGGGTCTCGTGGTAAGAGAAAAAAAGTCAGAATAAAAAGGACTCTTTGTTCAACTCACCTTCCGAGAGTTCCCTGTTTCATCCCACTTCTGACACCAGTTTGTAGGGTTACTACTTTTGTTTCTTAGCTCTGCTCTGGCTGATAAGGGTGCAGCACACATTTTCTTCAGGGCCCTGGGGTGACCACTGAAATCACACACACATGCAACTGAGTGTTTTCACAAGATTCCCCCTTTATTGAAGAACACACAAAGACTTTATAGGGAAGTATACGTCATACATGAGGTCACAGGAAATATATAAAAAACGTAGTTAACTTCACATCTGCATAAGGGGCCCACAGGAAATACGAATGTTTTTATAGCACATAACAGAATATGCCCATATAACCATTTGTAGAGAGGATCTTATATTAGAACCATATGTTACAACTTATACAAAAGAAACTTGTGGAATGTTGCTATGGGATACTGTGTGCTACATTATAAACATTTGATACTAGATTTAAGGTTAGCCTCAATATGCTTAATATGTGAGATTCAAATTACCCATATAACATAATATATATAATATATATATATATATACACATATATATATATATATATATATATATATATACACACATACATACATACACACATATATACCCATCAAGGTGCAGCCACATTCCTCTAAGCACACTGGGCAAGGAGTCCACGTCTGGTTTCCCCCATCACCCATAGGGAGACTTCCCCAGGGTCATAATAATTTGCATACGAAGAGAGAAGCGCTCTACCAGGAACGAACAACAGCTCAGTGGCTTGTTCTATGGCGATTTACCACCCGGAAGCAGCCTCTTTTAGACCAGTGTGCTTTTCACAGAAGAAAACTTTCCTGAAGTATATCAGTCTGATCCTGCCAAGTAAGGTCAGTCCAGCCCCGAAATACCAGGCAATTCTCCTCTGAACAAGGAACATGACAACCCCAGACGATCGTTTCAGCCTCCTATAGGCCTCGTCAGTGAGGTGCAGCCACATTCCTCTAAGCACACTGGGCAAGGAGTCCACGTCTTTTGAGGATTGCACCCAGGTCGATGATACACCACAGAGGTTGGAGTGCTGGGCCACCGGATAATTGGCATTATATATACAGTATATATATATATATATATACTGTATATGTGTGTATATTTATGGTGTGTATATATATATATATATATATATATATATATATATACATATATATAAATACTGTATATGTGTGTGTGTATATATATATATATATATATATATATATATATATATATATATATATATATATAATATTGCCTAGAGGCCCCATGTGCGAGGCACAACAAATGTGGAAAAAGGTTATCTGCTCTGCTGTCTGGTTTAAGAGAAAGATACATGGAGCCTATTTAAGAGCATTTATAAATAAAAAAATCAGTTTTGTTTAAAGGACATTTGAGGCAGTGGAAAATGTTCAACTTTCGTCTGGATAATTACCTACACATGTAGCCAAATCTACCTATACACACAACCAAAGCTACACTGTATTGGTTTAAAACCAAGAACCTTAATGTCTTAAAATGGCCCAATCAAATCCCAGGCCACTATACAATTGAGAATATGTTTCAGGACTTGAACATTGCTGTTCGCCATTTGTCCTTATCCAACCTGACAAAGCTTGACTGCTTTTACCAAAAAGTTACAGAATTCATTTTTTGGCATTTCTAGTAAAAAAGTTGAAAAAATAAACTATTAGCACCAAACAATGGCAGACATAGGGACACCTAATTCTCAAAAAGTATCCAAAAATATCTATAAGAAAATTAGTTTATCCTGCACAATCTTCACAATTAAATTATTTTATTAGATGGGTGCATGTTTTTCAGAATTTGGCATTTGTTATAGAAACAAATTCTGTATATGGCAGAGGTCAGTGGTAATTGGGTTCTTTTGGTGCTGGATTTATTAGTGTAAAAGTGCTACACAAAAATAACTATTTGCACAGAGTAAACTTTTAACACGGGCAGGTTACCGTGCGTATTACTAGTTGCATGCGCAGGGAGCCAATCAATGCTGGTCATCATGTTCTCCTGGTGCTGTCAATCACCAGGAGAACATGACTGTCTCTGATCGGCTCCCTCGCTAGGAGGCATGAAGAGGGCTGCCTTCTATTGGTCCCAATTTCCTGTACTGATATATAGACAGCAAACAGGTGGCACTTCAGCACAGGTTTTCCTATTACCCGTGTAGCGCAATGGAGTGAAGCGGTCCGGTACACTGCCTCTCCATAGCGCTACATGGGGGAGGGGGGAGAAATTGTGAAAAACATTTTTTTGACAATTGTTTTTTATTTTTACTTTTTTATATTTCATTAAACTTTAGCCCCATATGGCAGGGGATGCACTGTCTCCCATGAGTGCACGTCCCTGATATATATATATATATATATATATATATATATATATATACACACACACATATATATATATATTATAGCCCTTTCCTTAAGATATCTTGTAATATTCCATATTAACCAGTTTAAGAAGCGAGCATGATAATTGTGCTCCACTCAGCAATACCAGCACACGTAAATGTAATATCAGTGCCTGTAAATTGCCCAGAAGCCTTGAGCCTAATGAGAGTGTGCTTCCATAGACTTCAATGGGAGCCTCGCTCTGATGCCGAAACATATATACACATATTAATACATAAATATATATATGTATATAAGCATGAACAATTATATTTATAGTAAAAACACCCCATTGACCTCCATCTAAAGGCACTTTCAGTGCCGTTTTTTTCTAACACCCCACAACCCCTCACTTTTAACCCCTTATAACTGCTTTGTGCATTTAAAAACAAAAAAGATGCTCATATGTTTATTTGATGTTACTTTACTGTCCTCTTTATTTACCCCTTACACTTTATGCTAGGTCTTCAGTCACGCTAACTCGACAAACGTAAATTATGTTTGAGCTCAATCGCACTTGTTTACTTTCAACTTGTAATACACTTGTGGTCGCGACCTGTGCTAACTTTAGAGCGTCATTTGTAACCTAGCCAATATTTAGCACTAATGTATAGTATTTCAATAGTGGTCAAGCCACACATTTAAATATGTAAATCAGAAATCATGACTGCAATATCTATATATGGCGTTTAGTGTTTTTATTTCATGCTTACATTTTCGTGATTGTAAATTACAGTACGTTCATCTCATTAAAGGGGATTTATTTATATCAGCAACCACATCTTTGTGATGTAACAGAGTGTTTATCTGTCTTGCTTATTGGCAGCCAAGACCTTTTGCACAGATTTTTATTGAAAACAGAAGCCCCAAAACTCGTGTTTTAAAAATATTTGATTTTCAGTATCTAGCACCTCTTGTTGACATTTTCTTACGGTAATAGAAATTTGGCAAAAAATTACCTTGTTCTGTACAGTGAGGCTTGGAACTTTTGACAATATTTTAAATAAAGTTGTGCACAGGCGACAAATTCGGTTCAGCCGAATCTTTTGTACCGAATAGTCAAAATACTTAATTTTCAGAATATTCAGTGCCGTACTTTTCGGTATTCTTTTTTATTTAAACTTTGTGGAACATTAACATTCATTAAACAAATGTAAATGTTCCTTTGCTACATTCTTTAAATGTCATTGTGCATTCTTTCAGATATTCATTTTGTGAAATCGAAACGAGTATCTGTAGTTTGTTAACAAATTAGCAATCATAACTAAACAAATGGATATGTCTAATGTTAAACCTTTTAACAATTTACAGTATGGAATTTAATTTCCAAAAGTGTTGTTTCTGATTTTAGATGAACATTTTGCCAAATCGGAAAACAAGGTTTTCTCAATCAATTATTGAAATTCATAAAAAAATATCATCTTAAAATTTTAAAGTTTATAAACATCACTGAGCAAACATGCCCAGTATAACCACAATACCCACCTAAAAACTGCATTCAGATTGTTTAACACTTATCACAAACATACTTGAAAACGAGAGAAATCTCAATGTATCCTTCCTAGTAAAATATTTTATAAATGAATAAATAAATAAATAAATAAATAAAACAGCACTCTTTCCAATTGCAAAATACACACATTTATTCCATTAATCATATTAATTCATCTCGGTTTTCTGTGATAGACAGTAATATTGAGTTATAAATCTCTGTTTGACTTGAAAAGTTTGGGATCACTTTGTTAGATATTAAAAAAAGGCCAATCCCATTTTTCTGATATCAAAAGAGAAAATCATAAAGATTATAGCTGACCCCATAGGCAATGATAAAATTCCCAAAAACATAAAATTATATATATATATATATATATATATATATATATATATATATATATATATATATATACACACACACAGAGAGAGAAGTGCACTCACAGGAACGAACAACTGAACTTGCTCAATAGCATTGTTAGCCTGTTCTATGGCAATTTACCACCTGGGTGCAGCTTTTTAGCCCAGTAATGCTTTTCACAGAGTCCTGTAGTATATCAGTCTGATCCTGCCTATTAGTCAGTCTAGTGCCAAAATACCTGTCAATCCCTCTCTGAACAAGGAACACAGCAACCCCAGATGATCGTTTCGGGCTTCATTGGGCCTCATCAGTGAGGTGTAGCCATATTCCTCTAAGCACACTGAGCAAGGAGTCCACATCTGGTTGCTCCTTTTTCCAATAGGGAGACTAAATACATACAGGGAGAAGCACACTCACAGGAACGAACAACTGTCTCAATACCATTGTTAGCCTGTTCTATGGCGATTTACCACCTGGGTGCAGCTTCTTTTAGCCCATTAATGCTTTTCACAGAGTAGAACTTTCCTGTAGTGTATCAGTCTGATCCCGCCTATTATGGTCAGTCCAGCACAGAAATACCAGGCAATTCCTGTCTGAACAAGGAACACAGCAACCCCAGACAATGAGATGTAGCCATATTCCTCTAATATATACTGTATACTGTATACTGTATTTATATATATATATATATATATATATATATATATATATATATATATATATATATATATATATATATATATATATATATATATATATATATATATATATATATATATATATATATATATAGTAAAAAGGAACCGGATCCAACGGACGGTCTCTCTTGTGCAACAAGATCCAAGAACAGCCGGCACACAGGAATTTTATCAGCAATCTGATTTAATAAGACAAATCGGATCGTCCATTGGATCCGGTTCCTTTTTACTGTATGTATGTTTGGGCTGAGCACCAGGTGGCTGTGAAGATAAAGTGTGTGCCGTATCCTCCTGCTGATATATATATATATATATATATATATATACACTGCATATATTTTTATATATGTATATATATACTGTATATATTTATATACAGTATACTGATGGCAAAAGTGAGCTAATATGTATCAACTTCAAATTGTAATGACTATGCAGCTGAATCATACAGCTTAATATCAAATAAATGCATTTCAGAGGAAATTGAGTTTTAAGAGTTGAGTGGGTTAAGTGCTAGAATAGTATTGTTGCAAATACTCCTTCTGGCTTTTTCCGTCCCTGCATGTGGCCACACTTGCAGCTACAACAATTCAAACTAGAGGCAAAAATGATTTTCTCTTAGGTCGCGCTACATTATCCCAGCAAGCAGCTGTAAGCAAGGCTGAGTTACTTAAAAGAATGCATAGAAACATGTTGCTCGCATTGTTAAATCTTTTATCTTGATGTATTGTGAAAACAAAATTATAATATTGACAAGTAGTGTGAGTGCACAAGTAAGAATTCCAAATGCTTCTGGAACAAATAAAGATTAAAAAAAAAATGGAATAAATTAATAGTCTAAGATTATACTTATCTCAGTTTTAAGGATTACATTTTAATAAACAAAGGGAAAAAGTGCATATTTCTTTAGTAAACAGAGAAAATGAGGGTTTCACATTTAGAAGAAATACTGTATAAAAGAAACATAATGAGCCAGATTACAAGTGGAGCACAAACGTTCAAGCGCAAGCAATATTGTGTTTTTGCGATCGTTTGTACGCAGGTTAAATTGCGCTCATATCACGAGTTGAAAGTAAATGCAATGGTATGAGCGCAATCGCGATTTAGGCTAGAATGATTAACACGTCCTCAGAGCTGTGGTTAACTGTTTTGGGAAATAAAAAAGTGTTACAAAACACGTAAAAAATACATTACAAAGTACAGTTACACTCATAATAACACTGTCTAATAGAAAATATTTTTAAAAAACAATGCACACAAAAGTTATAAGGGCTCAAATATAAGAAGGCCTCAGGTGTTAGAAGAAAAAAACATATACATGTCTAAATATGTATATATATGTGAATTTATGTATTTATATGTGTACATATGTATTTACACATATATACTGTATTTATACATATAAACACATAAATACATATGTATACACATAAATACATATGTATACACATATATACTGTATTTATACATATAAACACATAAATACATATGTATACACATATATACTGTATTTATACATATAAACACATAAATACATATGTATACACATATAAACATATATATAAGTGTAATGGAGCCCTTTGCAATTGGGTAGATTAAAACATGTAAAATCATAGTTATGAAATATTCATATTTTCATGTCGGGTTTGCCCATATTAGAATATGCGATCGGGTGTGCGAGCGAGTAGGGTGTTTTTTTTATACATTAAATTCTTTGGGGGAAGAGGTTATCATTTGCACAATAGTCTAATTGCGCCAGAAGTAAGCTGTTTGCGAACGTTGGGTTTAGTGCGAGAGTGAAAACTTTTAACTTTCAACTCATAATATCAGCGCAACCCAACAAGCGCAAACAGCTTACTTCTAGTGCAATTAGCGCTCTAGTGTAAGCGCTAAATAACCCTCCACTCATAATCTGGCCCAATGTGTGGCACCAATGTAAAAGAGATATTTTAAAATAAAATCATTAATTCCTATGATACAATAATATATGGCTAGATTACGAGTTGTGCGTTAGAATAAAAAAGCAGCGTTAAGAGGTCCTAACGCTGCTTTTTTACTACCGCTGCTATTACGACTCTTGCAGATTTAGGGTCACCGCACACTTCTTTGGACTTACCGCAAAACGACTTACGTAAACTTCGTAAAGTCTTTTTTCTATGGGACTTCCATAGCGCCGGTATTAGGAGTCTGTCCTTGGAGGCCAAAAAGTGAGCGGTACACCCTACCCTGTCAAGAGTCAAGAGAACGCATTTAAAAGTCAGTAGTTAAGTCAGTAGTTAAGAGTTTTATGGTACAACGCCGTAACATAAAACTCATAAATAAAGTGCTAAAAAGTACACTCATAAACTACCGATTAACCCCTAAACCGAGGCCCTCCCGCATCGCAAACACTATAATAACATTTTTAACCCCTAATCTGCCACTCCGGACACCGCCGCCACCTAAATTATATTTATGAACCCCTAATCTGCTGCCCCCAACATCGCTGACACCTACATTATATTTATTAACCCCTAATCTGCCGCCCCCAACGTTGCTGCCATTATAATAAACATATTAACCCCTAAACCGCCGCACTCTCTCCTTGCAAACATTAGTTAAATATTATTAACCCCTAATCTGCTGTCCCTAACATCGCCGCCACCTACATTATATTTATTAACCCCTAATCTGCTGCACCAACGTCGCCGCCACTATACTAAATGTATTAACCCCTAAACCTAAGTCTAACCCTAACCCTAACACCCCCTAACTTAAATATAATTACAATAAATCTAAAGAAAACTTACTATAAATAGCTAAATTATTACTATTTAAAACTAAATACCTATAAAATAAACCCTAAGCTAGCTACAATATAACTAATAGTTACATTGTAGCTATCTTAGGGTTTAGTTTTATTTTACAGGCAAGTTTGTATTTATTTTAACTAGGTACAACAGTTACTAATTAGTTATTAGCTATTTAATAACTACCTAGCTAAAATAAATACAAATTGACCTGTAAAATAAAACCTAACCTAAGTTACACTATAATTAAATAAATTAACTAAATTAACAACAATTAAATAAGTTAAATTAAATTAGCTAAAGTACAAAAACCCCCACTAAATTACAGAAAATAATAAACAAATTACAAGATTTTTAAACTAATTACACCTAATCTAATAGCCCTATCAAAATAAAAAAAAGCCCCCCCCAAAATAAAAAAACCCCTAGCCTAAACTAAACTATCAATAGCCCTTAAAAGGGCCGTTTGCGGGGCGTTGCCCCAAAGAAATCAGCTCTTTTACCTGTTAAAAAAAACAACCCCCCAACAGTAAAACCCTCCACCCAAACAACCAACCCCCCCAAATAAAATACTTTCTAAAAAACCCTAAGCTCCCCATTGCCCTGAAAAGGGCATTTGGATGGGCATTGCCCTTAAAAGGGCAGTTAGCTCTTTTGCGGCCCAAAGTCCCTAACCTAAAAATAAAACCCACCCAATACACCCTTAAAAAAACCTAACACTAACCCCCTGAAGATCGACTTACAGTTCTGAAGACCGGACATCCATCCTCAAGGAAGCGGCAGAAGTCTTCATCCAATTGGGCCAAAGTCCTCAACGAAGCCAGGAGAAGTCTTCATCCAAGCCAGGCAAAGTGGTCCTCCAGACGGGCAGAAGTCTTCATCCAGACGGTATCTTCTATCTTCATCCATCCGACGCGGAGCGGCTCCATTTTCAAGACATCCGACGCGGAGCATCCTCTTCATCCGGAGTCTAATTACTGAATGAAGGTTCCTTTAAGTGACGTCATCCAAGATTGCGTCCCTTAGATTCCGATTGGCTGATTAAATTCTATCAGCCAATCGGAATAAAGGTAGAAAAAATCCTATTGGCTGATGCAATTAGCCAATAGGATTGAGCTCACATTCTATTGGCTGTTCCAATCAGCCAACAGAATGCAAGCTCAATCCTATTGGCTAATTGGATCAGCCAATAGGATTGAACTTCAACCCATTTGGCTGATTTCCTCAGCGAATAGGATTTTTTCTACCTTAATTCCGATTGGCTGATAGAATTCTATCAGCCAATTGGAATCTAAGGGACGCCATCTTGGATGACGTCACTTAAAGGAACCTTCATTCAGTAAGAAGACTCCGGATGAAGAGGATGCTCCACGTCAGATGACTTGAAGATGGAGCTGCTCCGTGTCGGATGGATGAAGATAGAAGATGCCGTCTGGATGAAGACTTCTGCCCGTCTGGAGGACCCCTTCGTCTGGCTTGGATGAAGAGTTCTCCCGGCTTCATTGAAGACTTCGGCCTGGTTGGATGAAGACTTCTGCCGCTTTCTTGAGGATGGATGTCCGGTCTTCAGAACTGTAAGTCGATCTTCAGGGGGTTAGTGTTAGGTTTTTTTAAGGGTGTATTGGGTGGGTTTTATTTTTACGTTAGGGACTTTGGGCCACAAAAGAGCTAACTGCTAAAAGGCCCTTTTAAGGGCTATTGATAGTTTAGTTTAGGCTAGGGTTTTTTTTTTTATTTTGGGGGGGCTTTTTTATTTTGATAGGGCTATTAGATTAGGTGTAATTAGTTTAAAAATCTTGTAATTTGTTTATTATTTTCTGTAATTTAGTGTGGTTTTTTTGTACTTTAGCTAATTTAATTTAATTTATTTAATTGTTGTTAATTTATTTAATTATAGTGTAGTGTTAGGTGTTAGTGTAACTTAGGTTAGGTTTTATTTTACAGGTCAATTTGTATTTATTTTAGCTAGGTAGTTATTAAATAGTTAATAACTATTTAATAACTAGTCTACCTAGTTAAAATAAATACAAACTTGCCTGTAAAATAAAAATAAACCCTAAGATAGCTACAATGTAACTATTAGTTATATTGTAGCTATCTTAGGGTTTATTTTATAGGTAAGTATTTATTTTTAAATAGGAATTATTCAGTGAATGATAGGATTTTTTATTTAGATTTATTGTAATTATATTTAAGTTAGGGTTAGGGTTAGACTTAGGTTTAGGGGTTAATATGTTTATTATAGTGGCGGGGACGTTGGGCGCGACAGATTAGGGGTTAATAAATATAATGAAGGTGTCGGCGATGTTGGGGGCAGCAGATTAGGGGTTAATACATATAATGTAGGTGGCGGCAGTGTCCGGAGCGGCAGATTAGGGGTTAATAAATATAATGTAGGTGGCGGCGATGTCGGGGGTGGCAGATTAGGGGTTAATAAGTGTAAGATTAGGGGTGTTTAGACTCGGGGTTCATGTTAGGGTGTTAGGTGTAAACATAAAATGTATTTCCCCATAGGAATCAATGGTGAGTTTTACGCTGCTTTTTTGCAGGTGTTAGACTTTTTCTCAGCCAGCTCTCCCCGTTGATTCCTATGGGGAAATCATGCACGAGCACGTACGACCAGCTCACCGCTGACTTAAGCAGCACTGGTATTGGAGTGCGGTAAGGAGCAAAATTTTGCTCAACGCTCACTTCTTGCCTTTTAACGCTGGGTTTGTAAAAACCTGTAATACCAGCGCTGTAGGTAAGTGAGCGGTGAGAGAAAACTGCTCATTAGCACCGCACAGCTCCTAATGCAAAACTCGTAATCTTGGTGATAGTTTTTAGTAACTAAGTTTAAGGGAAGGTAAAATAAAAGTTAAACTTTCATGATTCAGATAGAGCACACATTTTGAACAAATTTTCCAATTTACTTCTATGATCAAATTTGAGTCATTCTTCTAGTATTCTTTGTTGAAGAGTAATTGTTTGAGAGCAGTTGGAAGCAGTCTTGAAAAAATGTATAACGGGGGGGGGGCGGAGCCAGCATTCCACTTGAGCAGACGTATAGTGCTGGAGCTCCAGCTAATAATATATATTATACCTGAATTATTTCGTTTAACCCACACCAAAGGAGGTGTACACACTTTAAATGAGCCCTGCAATAGCTGAGGAACTATCTGGCAACTTTAAAGAGGGTTTAATGCACCGGAGAAGAGCGACAGATTGAGGCCTAGCCGAGCTCAGTGCCTTCATGAGAGAAACGTGTCCTAGGTCTTATACAGCAAGACGGCAGTAAGAGAACCCTGAGCTGGCTTTGCGTAGCAGTGGCTGCTGGAGTGTGGGGCCTCTGGGAACATGGAGGGACTGATTGCGACATTGCAAAATTGGCTTGAGGATTTTGATGGCAGGATGTGCCGAAGATTTGACCGCCTCCTATCTGTTATGGCGGATACCCACGCAGAGGTTGCTACTGAGGACCCGGAGGTGGCATCCCATGCAGCTTTGTGCACACAGTACAGCGATGTCCAGGAGGATAACGTTCAACCCCCGGCTACCTCGGTGCACATCGCAGAATCGGAGGCTTGTGGATTACCTGTGGCCCGGTGCAGGATAGCTCTCTTAATCCAAATGCCCCGGGGGGAGTGCGGGAGCTCCTACTATTGTGCCGCTATAGACAGGATACTTCAGGAGACTGCACATAGGAGTCAATCCGACTTTAGCATGAATAACTGTCTGGGGCTGCATCTGGTGGACATACTATGCTGGAGAACTTTGGATCTCTCTGTTGGTCTGGTGAGACAACATTGTGTGAAAACCGGTGTGGGCTGAGTGTTCCTACTGAGGCTGTCATTTCTGCAGCAACCGCCATATTCAGCAAGATGTCTTTGCCCTGTACCTACAATTCTACATGACGACCGTAAGGTCTGAATTTACAGACTCAGCCTTGTGAACATTCTGTTTTGTGGCCCCAGCAATATTACTATATGTTCGTTAGATGGAGATGTGAGATTCTCTACCCTCTTTGATTATTTGGCTACCTTTGGATCTAAAGATGTAATTGTTATGTCTCTCGTACTTGCAAAATTACCATTGTCTGCCCCTTGACCTCTCCTAACTCTATTTCTATTTATAGATCGTGAACAGTCTATTCCCCTCATATCATTGCAGCCCCCTCCTGATAATGTGTGTTGTTGGGGAAGAGAGTGATTACATTCAGATATTACTTGGGCAACATGGTCTATTCAAAGAATGGGACTTCATTACCTGTCTTGGATCCGCCCCTCCCCCCCCCTCTCCCCCTTCTCCCCTCCTAACCCCCCTCTCCCCCTTCCCCCCCCCTCCCCCTTTCCCCCCCTCTCCTTATTTCCCCCCTCTCCCCCCCTCCTCCCCCCCTCCCCTCCTTTCCCCCCCTCCTTCCCTCCCCTCCCTCCCCGTCCCCCCCTCCCCCCCCTCTTCCCCCTCTCCCCCTTCCCTTTTCCCCCTCCCCCTCCCTCCCCCTGTTCCCCCCCCCTTTCCCAACCATGTAGGAAAGGGATAAATAATTTATCCTCTATGCTCCTTTCTGGCAGAGTTATGCAGTCTCTGCCCTGTTCGTAGAGCCTCTGTTAGAGATTGTACCCATATGAGTGTAAAAATGGCTCTTCGAATGCTACTAATGTAAAGATTTAATATGAATATCATTCTATGTTTAGTATCTACAGACTACTTATCATTATAAGTTTATTATATCTGTAACCTCACATATTTATCCAATGTATCTCTTAGAATTATTGGTATGTTGCCTAAGGCTCAGAGATTCTGGGACGTCCAATATATGTGTTTTCCACTCATTTCGTAGGGTGAAGCCCTGGGGGTGCATCAGGTTGATACAGCCATTACAGAGGTGTTCTACTGTAAGTTATCAGAGGTACCAGCTTTTTTGACCTGCAAATTTGGCATATGTGGATACCCGTGGGGGGATCATCTATTTCTTTGCTGGCATAATACAGCCAGACATGCTAAGATTACTAGTTTTCAACTACATTTATTTAGTAACATTTCCGCTAGCTGCCCACCACGGTGTCATAAGTACTTGATCACCCCCAGATGCTTGCAGAGTGTAAGCCCAGTCAGCTTCTTATTTTTTACAAAATTATAACCCCTTTTGAGCCTGCAACTCTTAGTTGTTGTTTTTTTTAGTCTCAATGTTCTTATCCTATTTGTATTCTTGTGAGCAACTATATTCCTTTATATATTAGTATTTGGGCTTATATGAGACGCAGTCCCTGCAGTTCGTTTCTCTGACACAGTGTTAGATATTGGAATATTTAATGTTATTATACTTGATTCTATCATCTCCTTCAATATTATTCTCAGTCTCTCTGACCTTTCTAGGGTCCTAGATGTCATAGGAAGGAGTCTATCAGCGTAGGCCTTGATTGGGCCTGTGCTTCCTAAAAGCCCTCTGAGTAGTACATTTAATTCATAGAGGTCCAAAAGTGGCTTCAGCTACCTTCGAGGGAAAAGAGGGCGATTTTGAGTTTGCTCTCCAACTTTTATTCATTTGATGTATATTTCAACTTGAGAACATTATGTGAATTTTGATAAGAGATTTATCTCTAAATATGTTCTTTTGCATTTGTTTATGTCTACAATACCTGTCTTATTATATGCTATGTGTCATGTCCTTGTTGGGGCAAACTGTTTTTGTGTATTTGAAAGTGCAAATTCCCTCAATAAAAAAAAAAAAAAAAAAGTATAACATTGCTGTATACATTGTTGCAAACATTGCTGTCATAGTTTTAGATGTCGGATGTCGTAAAATGTTAAAAGTATTGTTCCATAAAATCCTGCTCTGGCTTTTGTTTAACTCTGCATTTTGTGTTACTGGGAAAAACTTGGCAGGTGATAGGAGAAAAGCTGGCCTTGCCAACCTTTTTGCAAGTATTCCAATATATTTTGGAATAATTCTATTATGTTACACCTGTGGAAGAGACTCTGAAGTGGCCACAAATGCCATTTTAGGCATATATATATATATATATATATATATATATATAGGTGGCCCTCGGTTTACGCCGGTTCAATTTGCGCCGTTTTAGAATAATAACCTTTTTTTTCAGTCATGTGCACTAATTAAAATAGCCAGTAGGTGGAGCTGTCTATTTGTTTTGCAGTAAAGTTATGCAACTTAACAGGTCTGAAATTGATCTGTGTACACAGAACAGACATTAGCTATCGAGCAGCCACTTCCCTATTATCTTCCTGTCCAGCTGCTTGAGGTGAAGGTGCCTAACTGCTTAATCACTGCAGATTGAAATGCATAGAATAGGTGTAGACCCAATATTATCTAACATGCTAACAATGCAGAGAACTGATTGCAGAAAAATGCCAGTAAAAAAGCGTTTTTGTTCATTAAACTTAGTTTGATGATGATGCAGTCTCTTGTGTAATTATTTTATTAGGTGCTGTTAGCAAATGTTTTTGCTCATGAAACTTAGTTTGATGATGATACAATCTATATTATTAGGTTTATAATGCTGTTTAGCATTTAAAGTCTTCATTTCAAAGCTTTAAAAATAATGTATTAGGTGTTACTTATGACAATTTTGAGAGGGGCCTGGAACCTAACTCCCTCACTTCCCATTGACTTACATTATAAACTGGGTTTCAATTTACAATGGTTTCGATTTACAACCATTCCTCCTGGAACCTAACCCCAGCGTAAACGGAGGGTTACAAAGGGTATAGATTCATACAACATTATTTATCACTATTGACAGGGACAGATATTAAAATATGTATACTCATAAAGGGCTAGCTTTCAAATATCATGCTAGCTGTTGCGCGCTAGCGATAAGGAGTATATCATGTGTCTGCACGTGTCAGAAGTATAATGTATAATGAGTTGAAAAGTAAACGCATTCGCTTGAGCGCAATTCAATTTAAGACTTCGGGATAGCGTGACTTCAGAGCTCTAGTTAACTATTATGGGAGACAAAAAAGTTTCATAAAACACTTCAAAAATACATTTAAAAAGTACAGTTACACTCAATTAAAAATTATAAAATTGCGTAAAAATGTTATAAGGGCTCAAAGATATAAGGTCTCAGGTATTAGAAAAAAAAAGTCAGGCAAAGGGTTTTAACAAAGAGATACATACATATACATGTCTGTGTGTGTACATATATATATATATATATATATATATGTTTTTACATATGTATTTATGTATTTACAGAGATATATACACATATAAATACAGAAATACATATGTAGACTTATATAAAAGTGCTAGAATAAAGAACACAAACAGGCGCAGCTCGACTCAAGTGCAGTGATATTTAATTTGATGTAAGTGCGCAAGTACAAGTGGCTACTTACAGAATATAAAATAATACAAGCAGTTAAAACCAATGTGGTTCACAAACGGCATTTGTTCTGAACCAAGTGACGGATGGAAGTCTCTTCCATGTGTCTGCTCCACCTCAGCCGTATAGAAACCAAATCCAGAGCTGGATACAGAGAAAGCCTCCAGGCAATCATGTTAGGTGCCATATAGAACAGGGACCTCTACGCGTTTTCGTCTTAGGACCGCTGCTTCTTAACTTTCTCTTCAGCCGGAACTGAAGCAGAGTGGGTTGGAGGTAGCATCCGCTACTTCTTAAATAGACCCCATAGACTTCAATGAAGCGTGAAAAGTGGGAGAAAAACAAACACCCTTACTCGTGCGCAAACCCGATCACATTTTCTCAAGTGCACTAACTCGACATAAAATATGAATATTTCACATTCCAACGTTTTTCACTTAGAATAATAAGTTCTATTTACTCATAAACACATTTATATATATATATATATATATATATATATATATATATATATATATATGAGTTTTGGTAAAATATATCTATACTAGACATGTGCAACGCGAAAAATTTTGTTTTGTTTTCATTAGTTAAATAAATAATTTCATTTTAGGGAAATTAGTTTAGTTAAGTTAAAAAAAAATCGTTTCGGCAAATTAGTTAGTTATTTTAAGTTAAATAGTTTTTCAGATACGTTCGTTATTTTGGATCGATTCTTTATTCATATTCGTTATTCTATTCTGAAGTTTAGAATAGAATAATAAATATGAATAAAGAATGGATCCGAAAAGTGATTTTATTTAAAATAAGGAATATGCCGATTCCAGAAACAATATGATCTAAAAAACCGCCGTCACCCACATCGCCTTCACTAAATAAAGCTATTAACCCCTAAAACACTGTCCCGCACATCGTCAACACTAACTAAACCTATTAACCCCTAAACCACTGCCCCCCCACATCGCCGACACTAAATAAACTTATAAACCGCTGCTCCCCCACATCGCCGACACTAAATAAAGCTATTAACCCCTAAACAGCCCCCGCCACATCGCAACACTGAATAAAGCTATTAACCTCTAAACCGTTGCCCCCCACATCGCCGACACTAAATAAAGATATTAACCTCTAAACCGCCGCTCCCTCACATCGCAGACACTAAATAAAGCTATTAACCCCTAAACCGTTGTCCCCCCACATCGCAAACAATAACTAAACCTATTAACCTCTAAACCGCCGCTCCCTCACATCGCCGACACTAAATAAAGCTATTAACCCCTAAACCGTTGTCCCCCCACATCGCAAACAATAACTAAACCTATTAACCTCTAAACCGCCACCCCCCCCACATACCCCAAAATGAAACCTATTAAGCTCTAAACCGCCGTCCCCCCATATCGCCAACACTAACTACCTAAATTAAACTATAATAACCCCTAAACCTAACACCCCCTAACTTTAACATAATTAAAATACACCTAAATTAAAGTTACAATTATTAACCAACTACCTATTTAAAAATAAATACAAACTTACCTGTGAAATAAAAATAAAACCTAAGCTTACACTAAAAAAACTAACATTAATAAAAATAATAAAACCTAACATTACTAAAAATAAAAAAGGTTAACATTACTAAAAATAAAAAAAACCTAACATTACAAAAAAATGAAAACTACAATTACAAAAAATAATAAACACTAAAATTACAAAAAATAAAAAAATACCATTACAAAAAATAACAAACAAAATTATCCAAAATAATCGAAATTATTCCTATTCTAATTCCCCCCGTTTCAAAAAAAAAAAAAAAAAAAAAAGCCCACCCCAAAATAAAAACCACGAATCTATAATAAACTACCAATGGCCCTTAAAAGGGTCTTTTGTAGGGCGTTGCCCTAAAGTTAACAGCTTTTATGCAAAAAAAAATAAAACAAACACCCCCTAACATTACAAACCCCCACCCCCCCCAAACCCACAAAATAAAAAAACCTAATCTACCAATTGCCCCAAAAAGGGCATTTGTATGGGCATAGCCATTAAAAGGGTATTCAGCTCTTTCCAGCCCATTATAAAATAAAAAAGCCCTAATGTAAAAAAAAAAACTCCCATTACAAAAAATGACAAACAAAATTATTCCTATTCTAATACCCTGTTTTTAAAAAAAAAAAAAAAAAAAAACACACCCCAAAATATAATAACCCTAATCTCTAATAAACTACCAATAGCCCTTAAAAGGGTCATTTGTAGGGCATTGCTCTAAAGTTAACAGCTCTTTTGTAAAATAATTAAAACAAACACCCCCTAACATTACAAAAAGGGCATTTGTATGGGCATTTCCCTTAAAAGGCCCATTAAAAATAACACCCCAAAAAACAAAACAAAAAAAACTAACACTAACCCCAAAATCGGTACTCACAGTTGCTGAAATCCGGCGAAAGATCTTCATCCATACGACTCCATCTTCATCCATCGCAGGACCGGCATCTCCTATCTTCTTTATCCCTGCGGAGGTGGAGCTGTCGTGGATGCACGGAGGCAGATGTCCAGGCAGATGTCCATGGGTCCGACGTGGAGGTCCTCTTCATGCGATCGTCTGCCGCACCCTGAGGATTCAATGCAAGGTACCCCTTTTATATTGGTTTATTTAGTATCGGGGATGTGGGGGGCGGCGGTTTAGGGGTTAATAGTTTTTTTAGTGTTTTAGTTAATGTTGGCGATGTGGGGGATGGCGGTTTAGAGGTCAATAGGTTTATCTAGTGTTGGCGATGTGGGGGCGGCGGTTTAGTGGCTAATAAGTTTAGTTAGTGTTGGCAAAGTGAGGGGGCAGTAGTTTAGAGGGGAATAGGTTTAGTAAGTGTTGTCGATGTGGGAGGACGGCAGTTTAGGGGCTAATAGCTTTATTTAGTGTTGGTGAAGTTAGGGGCGGCGGTTTAGAGGTTAATAGGTTTAGTCAGTGTTGCTGATGTTGGGGAACAGCAGTTTAGGGGTTAATAGCTTTATTTAGTGTTTTAGTTAGTGTCTGTGATGTTTGGGAATGACGGTTTAGATTAGAACAATAAAACATTTTGAATATGAATAAAGAATGGATCCGAAAATTCTGAAACAAATTTATTTGTTTTCGGAATTTTCGTTGTGCTTCCGATTCGGAAATTCAGATTTATCCGAATCCCTGAATCAGCCAAAATTTGTCTGAAAACAAAATTTGGCCGAAACGAATTGCACATGTCTAATCTATACATATATACATATATATGTGTTTGTGTGTGTGTACCCGGTCCAGTTTGAGAGTGTAATCCACTTTTGTGTTTTGTATGTGTCTAGGGAGATTACATAAGCCTGTGCACCCTTGGGTAGTTTCCAGTTAGTTTGATTGAGAGCATACCTTGTTTGGCTGTATTAGGGAACCCAGGATAGAAGAGACCTTGACATGGTACCTGAGCTTGACCCATTTGGCCAGATGCGGTAACTAACTCTTCCAGCTTTTCTTTTAATCTTAGCTTTGTACTTGCAAGTGAGTGCCCGACTTCCTATGTGTGTTGTGTTAATTTGTTTTGTAATTTTACATATGGGCTTTGCACCCAGACTTGTCTGGGTTTAACTGCCTGGGTCACTGGGGACTGTGCAGCTACCAGTTAGTGCTATTGAACACCCAGGGCTGTGCATTTTTCAGGGTCATAGGATGTTTACCCGGTCCAGTTTGAGAGTGCAGTCCACTTAAGTGTTTTTTATGTGTCTAGGGAGGTTACATAAGCCTGTTCACCCTTGGGTGGTTCACAGTTTGTTTGATTGAGAGCTTGCACTGTTTGGCTGTATTAGGGACCCAAAATTGAAGAGACTTTGACCTGATTCCTGAGCTTGACCCATTTGGCCAGATGCGGTGACTAACTCTTCCATTTTCTCTTTTAATCTTAGCTGTGTACTTGCAAGTGAGTGCCAAACTTCCTATCTGTGTTGTGTTATTTTGTTTTTTAATTTTACCTATGGGCTTTGCACCCAAACTGCATTGGTCTCTGGGGACTGCACAGCTACCTGTGAGTGCTATTGAGCACCCAGGGCTGTGCATTTTTCAGGGTCATAGGATGTGTACCCATTCCGGTTTGAGAGTGCAGGCCACTTCCATGTTTTGTATATATACACACATATATATTTAAATGTGTGTATATATATATATATTTATGCGAAAAAGGGAGAGGAGAACAGCACCCCTGAGATAGAACAAAAGCTAGAATAACTTCCATGCCTGTTCATTTATATTGCAACTCAGGGTGCTCGTTCTTTTTGCACACTATGCCCCTTCACAGAGAAAAAATATCCTGTAGCATATCAGTCTGATCAGGATATTTTTTCTCTGTGAAGGGGCATAGTGTGCTAAAAGAGTATGCACCCTGAGTGGCACCCAAAAATGAACAGGCACAGAAGTTTTTCCAGCTTTTGTTCTGTCTCAGCTGAGTGCATCTCTCTCTCTTTTTATATTTATGCAAATTGCTCTTGGGTCTCCCTAAGAGTAAAAGGGGAAACCAGACGTGGACTCCTTGCACACATGCCCTTAGAGAGATGCGACTGCACCTCACTGACGAGGCCCACAGAAGGCGGAAACGATCGTCTGGGGTTGTTGTTTCTCTTGTTCAGAGAGGAATTGCCTGGTATTTCGGTGCTGGACTGTCATTGGGCAGGGTCAGACTGATATGCTACAGGATATTTTTTCTCTGTGAAGGGGCAAAGTGTGCTAAAAGAGTATGCACCCTGAGTGGCACCCAAAAATTAACAGGCACGGAAGTTTTTCCAGCTTTTGTTCTGTCTCA
The DNA here is from genome assembly GCF_027579735.1 of Bombina bombina. Classification (NCBI taxonomy): domain Eukaryota; kingdom Metazoa; phylum Chordata; class Amphibia; order Anura; family Bombinatoridae; genus Bombina; species Bombina bombina. The sequence goes on along the minus strand of NC_069506.1, from coordinate 74,104,550 downwards.
GCTGAGTGCATCTCTCTCTCTTTTTATTTATATATATATATATATATATATATATATATATATATATATATATATATATATGTATTTATGTCTGTACATACATATATTTAAACATATAAATACATAAATACATATGAACACACATATATATATATACAGTATCTCACAAAAGTGAGTACACCCCTCACATTTTGTACATATTTTATTATATATTTTCATGTGACAACACTGAAGAAATGACACTTTGCTACAAAGTAAAGTAGTGAGTGTACAGCCTGTATAACAGTGTAAATTTTTTGTCCCCTCAAAATAACTCAACACACAGCCATTAATGTCTAAACCGTTGGAAACAAAAGTGAGTACACCCCTAAGTGGAAATATCCAAATTGGGCGTAATTAGCCATTTCCCTCCTCAGTGCCATTTGACTAGTTATTGTTACAAGGTCTCAGGTGTGAATGGGGAGCAGGTGTGTTAAATTTGGTGTTATCGCCTTCACACTCTCTCATACTGGTCACTGGAAGTTAAACATGGCACCTCATTGCAAAGAACTCTCTGAGGATCTAAAAAAGAATTGTTGCTCTACATAAAGATTGCCTAGGCTATAAGAAGATTGCCAAGACCCTGAAACTGAGCTGCAGCACAGTGGGCAAGACCATACAGCAGTTTCACAGGACAGGTTCCACTCAGAACAGGCCTCGCCATGGTAGACCAAAGAAGTTGAGTGCACGTGCTCAGCGTCATATCCAGAGGTTGTCTTTGGGAAATAGATGTATAAGTGCTGCCAGCATTGCTGCAGAGGTTGAAGGGGTGGGGAGTCAGCCTGTCAGTGCTCAGACCATATGCCACACACTGCATCAAATTGGTCTGCATGGCTGTCATCCCAGAAGGAAGCCTCTTCTAAAGATGATGCACAAGAAATCCCCCAAACAGTTTGCTGAAGACAAGCAGACTAAGGACATGGATTATTGGAACCATGTCCTGTGGTCCAATGAGACCAAGATAAACTTATTTGGTTCAGATGGTGTCAAGCGTGTGTGGCGGCAACCAGGTGAGAAGTACAAAGACAAGTGTGTCTTGCCTACAGTCAAGCATGGTGGTGGGAGTGTCATGGTCTGGGCCTGCATGAGTGCTGCGGGCACTGGGGAGCTACAGTTCATTGAGGGAACCATGAATGCCAACATGTACTGTAACATACTGAAGCAGAGCATGATCCCCTTCCTTTGGAGACTGGGACGCAGGGCAGTATTCCAACATGATAATGACCCCAAACACACCTCCAAGATGACCACTGCCTTGCTAAAGAAACTGAGGGTAAAGGTGATGAACTGGCCAAGCATGTCTCCAGACCTAAACCCTATTGAGCATCTGTGGTGCATCCTCAAATGGAAGGTGAGGGAACGCAAGGTCTCTAACATCCACCAGCTCCGTGATGTCTTCATGGAGGAGTGGAAGAGGACTCCAGTGGCAAGCTTGGAAGCACTGGTGAACTCCATGCCGAAGAGGGTAAAGGCAGTGCTGGAAAATAATGGTGGCCACACTTAATATTGACACTTTGGGCCAAATTTGGACATTTCCACTTAGGTGTGTACTCACAATTTGTTGCCAACGGTTTAGACATTAATGGCTGTGTGTTGAGTTATTTTGAGGGGACAGCAAATTTACACTGTTATACAGGCTGTACACTCACTACTTTACATTGTAGCAAAGTGTCATTTCTTAAGTGTTGTCACATGTAAAGATATAATAAAATATTTACAAAAATATGAGGGGAGTACTCACTTTTGTAAGATACTGTATATGTATATATATATTTAGACATGTATATGTATGTACCTTTATGTTAAAGCCCTTTGCCTGCCTTTTTTTTTTTTCTAACACCTGAGCCCTTATACCTTTGAGCCATTATAACTTTTTATTCCAATATTTTTAATATTTTTTATTAGATAATGTTATTATGAGTGTAACTGTACTTTTAAATATATTTTTTTATGTTTTTTTTGTGCAACTTTTTAGTTGAGTGTAACAGTTAACCAGAAGTTACACTTTCCTCACGCACGTTAAATTCGCACTCAATCGAACGCATTTACTTTCAACTTGTAATAGCCGCCATAATCCCCTTTTTGCTTGTGCTTAACAGCGCGCCACTTGTAATCTAGCCCTATGCAGGATGTAAAAGAGAGACACCCACTTTACAATATAATGTCCTAAAAAGCCCCCCGAGAATTTGCATAATTTCTGTCCATGCCGTCAAGTTTTTGATCATCAGGCCCTGAGTGTTATTGCTTTTACTTTTTCATTATTTATTGATTATGTAATGCAACTGTATTTAATGTTGATTTAAGTGATAAAAAGGCTAGACCCTAATGTAATGTGAACAAATGTTTAGCGGTGGATGCAGCATTCAGTAGCACTTCAGCTGTAGACTCAATACTAGCTGCTGAAAATTTGAGAATGTAGTGAAAAACCAATTCAGTTATATAAGATCAGTCCAGTAAATAGCAAACAATATAGGTGAAACAAGAGGTGCTGCAAGGCTGAAGTGGTCTGGTTGTGTAAGTTCAATCTAGTAAATGGCAATCAGAGAAGTTGCAACAAGAGGTACTGCAAGGCTGGAACAATTTTGTAATTTATGGTTAGTCCAGTTTATGGCAAACATGGTAACTTGAACAAGAAGTACTGTAATGCTAGAGTAATCTAGTTATATTTGTGGTTATTAATTAAAAAGTTCTCAATTTTTTCCAAAGAGTTTATTAGGAATCAGTATATGTTAATAATAAGAGAAAGATTTACAGGTATATATACACATCTATTTTACAGCAAAACAGTCCATATAATGAATACAGGGCAACTTTACCACAACCTCAACTTCTGAAACACTGCTAAAATAATCACAGGATTTTATCCAAGGAGTGTACTTAGCCACATTCTCTAGTGTTTCCAACATCAGCCATCTTTTCAGCAGGAACAGGATAAGAAGGAGAGAGAGAAATAGAGTGTTTCCCAATTATATTTTCATTTCAAAGGGGTTTAGCCTAGCTCATGCCAGTCAAGGCTAATGGGAGAAAGGTGTAACTGGGGAGAAGGGATTTCAATAACAGCTAGGTCAGTAAGCTATGTCACCACATTCCCTCACTTTTCTTCTCCTATGTTGCCCCGTTTTCTAGTTATAGCCACTAGTACAGAAGAACACAGTGGGAGCGAAAACCTTACATCCCTTCGGAATCATTTCCTTGGCGATATGAGCTCTTCTGTACTTTCCTAGGACTGTCAATTCCTAGTCTAACTTTATACAATTCATTAAATAAAATTGCACTCAATATTATGCATAGACACAAATTCCTATGCTAAACCCCATTAGCAATATTTATACAATGGTCTTAAAATTGGGAAAAATTAAAAGTTCATGTATAAGTGCGTGAGTGTGGGTACACTAGATGGGTATGCGTGTAGTAAAATCTTTATTAATAAATTGTGAATTGCACCTGTAAAACAAGTTATAATGGTTTACTGAAATTCTTTGTTGTCATCTTTTGGCATCTGGTCCTTGCTTTTGGCATCTGGTCCTTGCTTTTTGCTTTACCAATCGTCTCTCTCTTTGAACCACTTTGTTTTTTTCCAAGACCCTCAAAGGAATGAAAAAAGATCAAAACCAGGCATATATTTACTTCACACTACAACACTCCATCTGCAGTAGAAGCCACATTCACAGTTATTAACTTCAAGTTGGGATGTGCCTCTATCATTGCATAATCCCACTCGCCCCCTTACTTAAACTTATGTTGCTTGTCCTATATTATTACTTACCCCTTATGCTATATATTATTTTGGCCTAATGCCCCATTTTACATCTCCATTGTGATAGAGTTTATACTTATTTAATTTGTCCAATGCCACCATCATAGATTTTTGGTTAGATCAGTCCTGATGACACCTGAAAAACAACAATCTATAATATGTGTTATTGGGAAAAGCTGGAAGGAAAGGTGAAAAGCCTTCTATCTTCATTGGTTTTCTTCCTGCAAAATAAGACTTCAGACAGTTTACATGGAAATTTTATTGCATGTGGCCTCCCAAAACTAATCACAATAGAGGTATCTGTTATTTGTTTGTTTTTTAGAAAGAAAATGCATCAATTAACTATGCATTCTAAACATTGGCATTTAAAACTTAATAATGAAAACACTTAAAATGATTAATTGAACTTAAAACTAAAGTACACATTACATGATACAAATGCACTGCAAACAAATATGCTTATAAACAAAAAATAATTATTTAATTTGAGCACTCCAGCTCTGTCAGCTGTTTCTTTAGAAACCCAATTTCATCTCTCATTCTCCTGTTTTGTTGTTTGAGTTCCCAATAACTTAAGTTGGCCTTATTGCTTATCTCATTTGGCCTCAGCCTCCAAATTTTATACTTGTTTTCTCCTCTGTTAATATCGCTATTTAAATTCCTGTCTCTCCAGTTTCCTGTATTTGATGCTCTACTATTCTGATATCCCCAAACATTCCTTCTGTTACCCCTCTCTGATTCCTGCCTGTGAATATTCAGATTATTCTCCATTAACTACTTCACTGCAGAAATTGCCTTAATGGTGTATGGGTGATAATTCCACCACTTCTCAGCTCTAGTGAGCACCATATCTAAGTTTGTGGAGTTTGGATCATACAGCTTTACAAACTCCTGACATTTTCTGGGGAGAGCTTCAAGTACCCTCTGTATGTGAGCTGGTGACCCTCAGACCATTTGGGTCTGTGGCTGGCGCAGCACACACCAGAATAAAACTATTTTTGCTACTTCAAATGGCCCATCTAGAGGTCTCATGGTAATTTCACTAATCTCTTTTTCTAGACTAGTAAAATTATTCTCCCAGCCTGATCAGATATGCTTGAGGTGAATCCTAATAACCTGTTAGCATAGGGGCCCATGGCATATTGAAGCAATTCTGTCAATTCCTGCATGTTCATGCCTAATTTTATGGCTTTTGAAGACCCCTTGTGAAACCAATGTGAAAAGTTATTAAAGCTGTTTGTGGGGATTGTGCCCCACCATGTCTGAAAAATATCTTTATCTGCTACAGTCATTGGCCTAGTCTGATTTGAAAAACCTGTAGGAACTTTCGGGGTGTTAAAATGCTCAGATATTATGACAGGGGCAATTGGAACAGAACTTCGGTTTTTAGTTGGACCCAGTGGCATATTATCTTGTTTTATTACTTGTTTTGGCTCTCTTCTTTGTGACAGTAGGTGATCACAATCTGCATTGTTCCCAGAAATATCACTAATTATTTTTTCTTCTTGTTTTATTTTCATCTGTAACTCAGTAATTTTATTTGAGTATTCGTTTTTTCTGTGTTCTGTTAATTTTAATTGACTTTGTAATTTACCGATCTGTATGGTGTTAGTTAAAGCAGAAAGCTTAATACAATTTCGATCAGACTGTGTTTTATCTAATTTTAATTTAAGATCTGTATTTTACTCTGTCAAGTCTCCAATAATGTTTGTTAGTCCTCCTATTGTTGACATCACTGCCTGCGCTATCATACATTTTCTTTTATTATTATTAATCTTTTTAAGAGTTAATACCTGTGTTAGTATCTCTAAAACACTTTCGCACTTGGGGTTTTTAGCTTCTGGGATGAGGAATGGACCATTATATTTATGAATATAATTGTTAAAATAATCACATATTTCATGTGAAATATAGTTTTTCCCAGACATTTTAGCAGATAGCCGTTAGAACTAAAATTATATATCTTTATATATATATATATATATATATATATATATATATATATATATATATATATATATATATATATATATATATATATATATATATATATATAAAAATATACTAGAATCAATATTTTCCTAACCACTGAATGTGATCTGGAGAACAGACTCTGAATAGTGTGTCTCTCACAGCATAGTAGTTTTTTTGTTGTTTTTTTTTTAAATGTTTACACAGGATGTACAAGCTACCATTGAGATGCTAATTTTACACAACAAAGGACATAGCAGTTAAGCCATCTAGAAGGGGTAGTAATTAGATCTGTTTATAAGCAGGTCAGCATTTCAGCAGAGGTGGTAATCTAGTTAAATTTAGTTTTTCTAACCACTGCTGAATATTCTTTATTTTAAATCTGGGGAACAGACTTCGAATAGTGTATCTCTCACAGCATAGTGTGCCAGACTATTTTACCTGTCCCAAATGCAAGGAATTATCATATCTACAGGGCAATGAAACACCAGACTAAACAGAAGTTAAGCAACTTACGGCTAGATTTAGAGTTGGGCGGTAGCCGTCAAAACCAGCGTTAGAGACTCCTAACTCTGGTTTTGGGCTACCGCCGGAATTTAGAGTCAGTCAATAAAGGGTCTAACGCTCAATTTCAGCCGCGACTTTTCCATACCGCAGATCCCCTTACGTCAATTGCGTATCCTATCTTTTCAATGAGATCTTTCTAACGCCGGTATTTAGAGTCGTGGCTGAAGTGAGCGTTAGAAATCTAACGACTAAACTCCAGCCGCAGAAAAAAGTCAGTAGTTAAGAGCTTTCTGGGCTAACGCCGGTTCATAAAGCTCTTAACTACTGTGCTCTAAAGTACACTAACACCCACAAACTACCTATGTACCCCTAAATCGAGGTCCCCCCACATCGCCGCCACTATATTTACATTTTTTAACCCCTAATCTTCCGCTCCGTATACTGCCGCCAACTTTGTTATCCCTATGTACCCCTAATCTGCTGCCCCTAACACCGCCGACCCCTATATTATATTTATTAACCCCTAATCTGCCCCCCACAACGTCGCCTCCACCTGCCTACACTTATTAACCCCTAATCTGCCAACCGGACCGCGCCGCTATTATAATAAAGTTATTAACCCCTAATCCGCCTCACTACCGCCTCAATAACCCTATAATAAATAGTATTAACCCCTAATCTGCCCTCCCTAACATCGCCGACACCTAACTTCAAGCATTAACCCCTAATCTGCCGACTGAATCTTGCCGCTACTCTAATAAATGTATTAACCCCTAAAGCTAAGTCTAACCCTAACACTAACACCCCCCTAAGTTAAATATAATTTTTATCTAACGAAATAAATTAACTATTATCAAATAAATTATTCCTATTTAAAGCTAAATACTTACCTGTAAAATAAACCCTAATATAGCTACAATATAAATTATAATTATATTGTAGCTATGTTAGGATTTATATTTATTTTACAGGTAACTTTGTAATTATTTTAACCAGGTACAATAGCTATTAAATAGTTAATAACTATTTAATAGTTACCTAGTTAAAATAATTACAAAATTACCTGTAAAATAAATCCTAACCTAAGGGGTCTTAGAGTAGGTGTAATTAGTTTAAAATTGTTGTAATATTTTTGTAATGTTTGTAAATATTTTTTTATTTTTTGTAACTTAGTTCTTTTTTATTTTTTGTACTTTAGTTAGTTTATTTAATTGTAGTTATTTGTAGGTATTGTATTTAATTAATGTATTGATAGTGTAGTGTTAGGTTTAATTGTAGGTAATTGTAGGTATTTTATTTAATTTATTTATTGATAGTGTAGTGTTAGGTTTAATTGTAACTTAGGTTAGGATTTATTTTACAGGTAATTTTGTAATTATTTTAACTAGGTAGCTATTAAATAGTTCTTAACTATTTAATAGCTATTGTACCTGGTTAAAATAAATACAAAGTTGCCTGTAAAATAAATATTAATCCTAAAATAGCTATAATATAATTATAATTTATATTGTAGCTATATTAGGGTTTATTTTACAGGTAAGTATTTAGCTTTAAATAGGAATAATTTATTTAATAAGAAATAATTTATTTCGTTAGATAAAAATTATATTTAACTTAGGGGGGTGTTAGGGTTAGGGTTAGAATTAGCTTTAGGGGTTAAAAAATGTATTATAGTAGCGGTGTGCTCCGCTCGGCAGATTGGGGGTTAATTATTGTAGGTAGCAGGCGGCGACGTTGTGGGGGGAAGATTAGGGGTTAATAAATATAATATAGGGGTCGACGGTGTTAGGGGCAGCAGATTAGGGGTACATAGGGATAATGTATGCTGGGGCGGTATACGGAGCGGCAGATTAGGGGTTAATAATAATATGCAGGTGTCAGCGATAGCGGGGGGCGGCAGATTAGAGGTTAATAAGTGTAAGGTTAGGGGTGTTTAGACTCGGGGTACATGTTAGGGTGTTAGGTGCAGACATAGGAAGTGTTTCCCCATAGAAAACAATGGGGCTGCGTTAAGAGCTGAACGCGGCTTTTTTGCAGATGTTAGGTTTTTTTTCAGCTCAAACAGCCCCATTGTTTCCTATGGGGATATCGTGCACAAGCACGTTTTTGAAGCTGGCCGCGTCCGTAAGCACCGCTGGTATCGAGAGTTGCAGTGGCGTTAAATTATGCTCTACGCTCCCTTTTTGGAGCCTAACGCACTGAAAACCCAGCCATTCTGTGAACTCTAAATACCAGCGGTATTTAAAAGGTGCGGCCAGAAAAAAGCACGCGTAGCTAACGCACCCCTTTGGCCGCAAAACTCTAAATCTAGGCGTTAGACTTTCTGTAAAGGAGATAACTTTGTACATAAGGAGCAGAAATCAAGCATTTAAAAAAACAAACAAAAAAACATTTGCAGTCCTAAAAATATAGACCAAATTGAAAATGCAGGCTAAATTAAACACCCTTCAAATTTTTTTAGTTTAAATAGTGAAAAATGTTAAAAAGAGAGGTCCCAACGCTGCTTTCTATCTAACGCTGGTATTACGAGTCTAACAGGTAGAGGCTCACCGCTCACTTTTCTTCCGCAACTCGAGGCTACCGCAAATCCCCTTACGTCAATTGCGTATCCTATCTTTTTTATGGGATTTGCCTAATGCTGGTATTACGAGTCTTGGCAAGACTTCGACGCATTTAAAAGTCAGTAGTTAAGAGTTTTATGGGCTAACGCCGGAACATAAAACTCTTAACTAAAGTGCTACAAAGTACACTAACACCCATAAACTACTTATTAACCCCTAAACTGAGCCCCCCCACATCGCAAACACTATAATAACATTTTTAACCCCTAATCTGCCGACTGGACATCGCCGCCACCTACATTATACTTATGAACCCCTAATCTGTTGCCCCTAACATCGCTGACACCTACATTATAGTTATTAACCCCTAATCTGCCACCCCCAACCTAACTACACTTATTAACCCCTAATCTGCCGACCGGATATCGCCGCCACTTTAATAAATGTATTAACCCCTAAACCGCCGCACTCCCGCCTTGCAAACACTAGTTAAATATCATTAACCCCTAATCTGCCTGCCCTAACATTGCCAACACCTACGTACATTTATTAACCCCTAATCTGCCACCCCCAACGTCGCAGCTACTATATTAAAGGTATTAACCCCTAAACCTAAGTCTAAACCTAACCCTAACCCCCCCCCTAACTTAAATATAATTTAATTTAAAATAAATACATTTAACAAAATTAAATAAATTATTCCTATTTAAAACTAAATACTTACCAATAAAATAAACCCTAACGGCTAGATTTAGAGTTCGGCGGTAGATGGGCTGTTAACGCCACGCGTGTTTTATGTCTAACGCACGGCATTGTTTGACTCCGGTATTTAGAGTTAATATAAGACCATCTAACGATGCTCCTAACGCGTGTATGTCACACGCGTAATCCTGCCCGCGTTAGACAGTCTCCCATAGAGATCAATGGGAAAGGCAAAAAATAGCTTTTTTCACCTAACACTCGATCTCGCGAGAAATACGCACAGCTCGGTCATATGACGCATACCACATCATGCACAACAATAACACGCCGCAAATGTCACAACATCAATCAATCAACAAAGCACACAAGCATTACACATTCACAAGCGGGGGAAGTTTTAATACTATTTATACGTGGAATACGCATATACTTTAAGATGCGGAAAATCGCACAATAACAACAAGGATTAAAAAATATATACATACACTAAAAAAAAAATCGCATTCAATATCATTATATATTATGAAAAACATACATATACAACACTTCACGAAGAACACACCATCGCAAATTCACATTTAAAAAGAATACTATTGTACAATGTTAGAGAAAACGACCACTATGACATCATCGCATTCTACACATTCCACAAATACCAACTCAAAATGAGCATGCGCAAATTAACACACCTAATACACATTGCAATAATATTAATTGCTAATAAAGCACACCTGAACACTAATTACAATGGAAATTGGGACATCATTAAACATTTACACAGGGTATATAAGCACCACACAAGCAGGGCTTCTTTGACTGTGTTGCTGGTGGGTCTTTGGAGATTTAAGAATAGAGATTTTGCGATTTTTTGAGAGTGAGTTAGTGTTAGTGTGAGAGAGTCAGTTGGTAGTGTTAGCGTGAGAGAGTCAGTTGGTAGTGTTAGCGTCAGATAGTCAGTTGGTAGTGTTAGCGTGAGATAGTCAGTTGGTAGTGTTAGCGTGAGAGAGTGAGTGAGTTAGTGGGAGTTAGCGGGAGTGGGAGAGAGTCTGTTAGTGGGAGCGTGAGTGAGTTAGTGGGAGTTATTAGTGATAGTTGTTAGTGTGAGCGTCAGTTAGTGGTAGTTAGTGAGCGTTAGTGGGAGTGTTTGTTATTGAGAATTAGAAGTAGTGTTAGTTAGCGAGCGAGTGATTTATCTGTACACTTAACACATTTACACGCAAACACATTCAATACATACATACACTTATCAATAACACTACATACACTCCATACCCCCTACCCCCTCATACTACACTCCATACCCCATTCCTTGTAGTCCCATTCCCTTTCATCCCATTTACTCTTATCCCATACCCCATACCCATCCCATACCCATCCCCTAGTTACATTTAGTTTACATATCCTCCTTTTAGTCTTATTCTTTTCGTTTATTTAAATACTCCTTACCCTCTTTGTTTTTTTTTACATCCCTCACACTTTAAGCACCTTTTTTGTCTTTTTAGTTCTTTATTTTGACCCCCTTTCATTTCATCACACTCACTTTTTTTTTATTATTTGGGGTTTAGTTTAGGGAGGAGATGGAGGCCAGGCAGGGGACAGGTAGAGGGGGGAGTAGAGGGAGGGGGAGAGGAACAGGGCAGGAAGGGGGGCAGGAAGGGGGGCAGGAAGCGGGGGTGGAAGCGGTGGGTGGACCCAGCCACTTGGTTCAAGATGACCAAGTGGCTGGGCCCAGTGGCGGTCAGAGTAGGGCTTCACAGTCCGGGAAACAGAGGGCATCGTCACAGGGGAAGGCCAAGGCGACTAGGGAGGCGAGGTTTACGATGGAGGAGAAGGAGGCCCTCGTAGAGGCCTATATGGCCAGGTATAGGATGCTGCAGCACCAGAAGACTACCCCGACTGACAGGAGGAGGCTCTGGAACGAGATTCGGAATGCAGTCAATGCAGTGGGTTGCCGGAACCGGGATATGGATTCCATCAAACATCGGTACCGGGACTGTAAACTTGAACTTAAAAAAAAGTTAAGCCTGGAGGCCCGACATGCCGCAGGGACCGGTGGCGGCCCTGCCCTTGAAATGGAGTACTGCAGATGGGAGGAAATGTTGCGGCCCAGCATCTCCGAGGTGGAAGTAGTCGGTATCGGAGGAATCGATACCGGGAACCTGCCACTCTCATCTGACGGTAAGCTCATTGAACAATAATTTCACATACGAATGTATTTCAATGGACACTATACGCAAACATTTACTTTCATGATTGAGGTAGCGAATACAATTTGACAAAACATTCAAATGTACTTATATTACATAATTTGATTCATTCTTGAGATATATTTTAATGAAGAAATAGCCATGCACACGGTGAAACAATCACAGGAGGCAGCTATATTCAGCTAACAATCAGAATCTTATAAACATATTTAGATATGCTTTTCAGCAAAGAATATCCAGAGAATGAAGCTAATTAGATAACAAAAGTACATTCGAAAGTTGATACTAAATGTATGCTTATAAATCATGAAAGATAAAACATTGGGTTTCATGTGTTAAGGATCCGATTAATGCTATTACGCTGTTTACACGCATTCTATTACTTAGCGGTTACATCAGTATCTAGGCTATAGGTTAGGTGTGCATTTAAACAGACTGAAAACAAACGCAAAAACATTCACATTGACCAGATATCACAAACACTGTTTAGAAAAAGCGGAAATCGTATTGATTGTTTGTTAGATTTCAAAGTGGATTAATGATTCTGCATTTGTAATTGTATCGTAAGCTAAGTCATTTAAACCTTTATTTGCAAATATGCTAATATATACATTTCTTTTTTTAATTTTTTTTTAATATACAGAGTCTGGGGACGAGGCAGCACAGCCTCCTGCATCTCCCCGGGATGAGAGTGGTGGTGAGGAATTCCCACTTCGGAGGGAAGAGGCCCCCCGTGACGAACAGCGCACGGGAGATGATCAAGAGGCCCCGGAAGCACAGGAGGATGCCGCTGAAGCCGCGGAACCCGAGGTCCCTCAAAGACCCGCACTCCGCCGTGCACGGGCACCCCGCCGTGCACGGGTTCAACAGGCACAACAAGAAGAAATAGCGGAGGTGCGGGTTCTACTGGAGTACATAGACCAGATGCGTACCTCCCGGATAGAAAACATAGAAGGACGACGCAGAATACTTGATGGGCAGAATCAAATAATTCAAGGCCAAAACGAAATAATCAGTATACTGAATACAATACAAGAAGGACAAACAAGAATGTTCAATCTTCATCAGGAAATGTTCACATTTTTCCGGGAGGCGCATGCTGGTCTACCTCCTGTTGCTGGGCCTCTTGTTGCTGGGCCTCTTGCTGCTGGGCCATCTCCTCCTGCCGGCCCATCTCATCCTCCTCCTCAGCCATCTACTCCTCCTCCTCAGCCATCTTCTCCTCCTCCTCCTCAGCCATCTTCTCCTCCTCCTCCTCAGCCATCTACTCCTCGCCTTGGTAGTCCCAGTACTCTTCCTTCCACTCCTCCCACAACAGCTCCAAGGAGGACTCTTCGGAGTCGGCAGTTGCCTCTCCCAGAGCCTCAGCCCCGTGGGAAGAGGGGAAGGAAGAGGAAGTAAGTATTTTTTTCCATCTTAAATTTTTTTTTTTGTGTAATGGATAGGTATGTGATGATGTGGTTTTCATACACTTGTGGACCACACTCTGTATATAATCGACTTCTATGGGACCGGGTCCATGGAGGAAGATTCTTTGCAGAGTGTGGGTTATAAGTGTGTGAAAACCACATCATCACATACCTATCCTTGTTCATGATATTGATTGGTTTCTGTGATGTGATGTCCAAACTGTTTCCCGAATCGCTAACTAAATTACCATAACAATTATCCATGATGGCATATTACTGTTTGAATGCCAATAACACAGCTTAAAGGGACAGTCAGAAAATTATTGATTACAAAGAAAACACTGTATTACGCATTATAAAGTTTGAAACAACAAAACATGGAGAAATACATGTGTGACTTATGTGCTTACCCTTGTATCTATGACTATGAAAAATGACCACTTATTTGTTGTTCTGACATAACAACATTTTAGATATCAATGATCAATACATGGTCAATAATATGCTGTATGAGCACAAGATTTTACATATACAAATGCTATCCAAATGCCCTCTAGTGCTCAAATTGTATAATGATTACAAGCACTCTTCAAGATTTAAGAAATGAGCACACCAACCTCATAGGTTTAGATAGCAAATTTAGATAGCAAATGTTCAATTGTTGAGAAACATTTGATATCCTTGTTATTACAGAATTGACTTTTCGAATAATGTAAAAATATTTTTTTTCGAAACTGTCCCTTTAACAACATTACATATGCTAACACATTTTAAGCTTGTTGCTATATCTACATGTACTTTGTCAAAAAAAATATTTGAAAATCACATTTATATTGACGTGTTAAATAAAGTCTATTTTCTTTAAGAGACATTATTGTGTTAATATTTTATTGTAACTATTTTTATTTTAACAATGAATATGGTTTAAAGTCCTTTTAGGAGTGGGGGGGTGAAATATGCTAACAAAAATATATTTGAAGATTAAACTATGTGGATCTCATACATGATACAAAAAAACAACATTTGCATTCAAGGGACAGTATCCTATATTTTTTACATAACTGTATGTAATAGACACTACTACAAACAACAAGATTAACATATACTGATAGCAATATTAAAAAGCTTCAAACACTTGCAAATAAAATAGGGTTAGCTATATTTTAAATATAGATGAACCACCATTACAACCGTAAAACACAATACCCCATCATTAACATATGAAAAGAACCTTTACACAAACTGGACAAAGCTGGAGATGGTACTCACATGAAACTCATTGGCTTTGCGAGGAGTAAGAAAATTACTTACATTTTCTTACAACACAAGACAAAATAAACCTATTGGTTAAACAATGGACTATCTAACTAGAGACAAAATCAAATATTTTTATTTATAATGTGAGTGTCTAATGAACCTTTCATAAAATATACAACGAAATTACATTTAGAAGAAGTCGGCATCATATATTTAGCATATGATAAATGCATATTGATTACTTTATTCAAACACAATAGCGCATATTTATTAATTAGATATGTTCAACATTAAACACAACATTAATTTTTAAGAAAAAGGAACATTGTTGACAAACATATTAAACATGGACTGTAGAGATTTGCACTTGCCTAGAAATATCCTATGCATGAAAACATTTTGCTTTCGTTCGTTGATTCAACCAGACATCCAGCAAAAGAGAATGTGTTGGTCTTTATCAGCTACGGGTCAACAATGTAACATGATGCAAATAATACATATTCGCAAGCTTTTTAAAATTGCATGCAGTCACAAACGTTTTTAACGTGCACAAATATTGCGGGACTACGCAATCCAATCACACGTTTTTTTAACTTTACATGTGCCGTCTTAACATGGCGCTTCCTTGATCACGTAAGAACGCCATCCAAATGAAAGGCACATTATTGATCACGTAAGAACGCCCAAAAAAAAAAGGCGCATCCTTGATCGCGTCAAAACGCAATCCAATAAAAGGCATATTCCTGATCACGTAAGAACGTCAGTCAATACAAGGAATCATTGGACAGCCTGGCAGGTGACGTCTTAAGCAACATGGCGCATCCGAGATCGCTGAAAAACCGCAGACAATACAAGGACTCAGTGACATCTTGGCATATCATTAAGAAACGTATTTATATTTTAGGAACTAGTATGTGTGTAGATTGCTATCTAGGAATGTCACCAAATTATGAATCATCTTTTCGGACTTGACTGTCCCTTGAACTATAGCTATGGTGTATATCTTTAACATTTAAAAGATACACATGAGAAATACATATGCCATTGATGTTTTAAGATATCTTTGGATTGTTGTTGAATAACAATAGTTATACATGTATTGATTAAACGTGTCATTTATTCAAGTTTAATTATGGTCAGCCTACCTATAGCCATATATGGGAGGAGATGTATTTTGTTAACATATTAGTTAACTAATATTCATCATCTACATTATTTGTATTACACACAGAGATTGATTTGGTTACACTTTGACAATAATATAGATTTGAAAATGAAATACAGGTGCTGTCAACATTACAATAAGATTGTTTATTAATAAAACTATATGTCCTTGTTCTTGTAAAAAGGACAAAAACGCTTTACAAATGGAAATACATTCATTTACAATAGTGATCAACATCACTTAAAGGGACATTATTTTGTTTTTAAAAAGAGCATACACATAGTCAATACTATTTAAATAAAATGAACACTTTACAGGGATTATATCATTGTATCAATACTCAGATCATTTGGTAAAGGTGCATCAATTCATGCAGAGTTTATAAATACACACATGGATATGAACATTTAAATATACATATATACACAAATACAAAAATATATATACATATATAAAGAAATTACTCTGCTAATCATAATCAGGCAATGATAGAGCTAAGAGAAAATAATATAAACACAAATAATAAGATTACATTGGAGATGTTAATCTTAAAGTCATTTACTATTGTCTTACATATATGATTTCATTATAACAAATAGATTTGTTAGGTCCCTTTAAGGATAAACAACATAAACTAGAGCTTGCAAAAAATAACAGGAAGAATGAGGACAAAGATTTGTGAAATAAAATTTATTTTATTAGTATGTAAGAAAACATACACAACGTTTATAAATAATCTTGTAAAAATAAGGAATATATGAGCCATATGACAAGGTAACACAGTGCATCACAGTCCATGAAGAGAGTTGCCAAGGGCCAGCATAGCCCCATTGGAGACACATGGCAAGGTAACACAGTGCATCACAGTCCATGAAGAGAGTTGCCAAGGGCCAGCATAGCCCCATTGGAGACACATGGCAAGGTAACACAGTGCATCACAGTCCATGAAGAGAGTTGCCAAGGGCCAGCATAGCCCCATTGGAGACACATGGCAAGGTAACACAGTGCATCACAGTCCATGAAGAGAGTTGCCAAGGGCCAGCATAGCCCCATTGGAGACACATGGCAAGGTAACACAGTGCATCACAGTCCATGAAGAGAGTTGCCAAGGGCCAGCATAGCCTCATTGGAGACACATGACAAGGTAAAAGAGTGCAACAGGCACAACAAAAAACTGATAAAAAGGCCAAATGGCAACAATATAAATACAAATTCAACATGTGGACAGAGGATTATTATCTGCCACCATGGAGCATATCCAGATCCTCCACTTACTGGTCATCCTCTTCATTGTCCTGTGCATGTCCAGCTCCAGATTCAGGCCTTGAACGTAATTGCATAATTTCACGCAGAGTCAAGTCCTGAACCCGGAGCTGGGCCTGCATGGTGTCGTTCATCCCTCTCAGGACAGCTGCGTTCCTCAACACGGCCTGCTCTACTCTTGCTATCCCTTCTAGCATGAGCCATGCTGAGTCACAGCCTAAAATAAAATAAAAATTAATATTAAGGATAATTACACAACAGAATAAAAGATTTTAATACATACATTGTCATCATAAAGACAAATAATTATTTACATCAATTATTTTTCATATATTCTTTACACATGAATTAGGTTATTCAGACAGACAGAAATCATTAAAGGCTCATGTTACTCAAACATGTTGAACCCTTTAATTGGTTTTAGATGATCCACTTATACAGCTTGAGTGTATCAAATCTTGTTAAAGGATTTACATTGTACTTACATTAGCAATTAAAAAATTCAATTTAGACTGTGGTAGGCACACATATCCTTAAACATTTTGGCATTGAGGACAAGCTGTGTAAACATAGCAACCAGAAGAAATTACATTCCCACTGGGTTAGACAAGAGATAATGTATCCACATTTGGACATAAAATTTTGTATCCAAGTAGTGGTGTTTGGTATATGTAGTGATATCCAATTAAAGGGACACTGAACCTAAATATTTAATGGACTGATTCAGATAGAGCATGACATGACAAATCTTTAGAAATTACACATATTCATTATATGTTTTAATTGTCAAGCTATATTTTGAATGCAAGAATGTTGGTTTTTATGGAAGCCAATATTTGTTGATGAACCTTGTTTGTGCATGCTGGTTGATGGATACATTCATCCAACAATAAAGAAATGATGGCCACATTTATTTTATTGTTTAAACTAATTATAGGAATAAGTTGTTTTCAATAAATATATCAAGAGAATGACGAATAATTCATAAGAGTATTCTATTATACATTGGCTTAACATTGCATGCTGGATTTGAATCACAATTTAACCAATTTAACTTCACTGTACCTTTAAGTATCTTATAAAGTGTATTTAGAATGATACTTACAGCTGTGCCTGGGAAGGACAATCTGACACCCAGGACAATGAAGGTTTAAACAGGGGGGAGGGATGGGATTGGCTCGGGGAGGGATGGGAATGGCTTGGGGAGTGGTGAGCTGCTGCTCCAGGGTAGGCCGTACAGCTGGGGAGTGGGGAGTTTGGGTCTGGGCAGCTGTACGGGCCAGAATACGGGGAGAGCGGCGAAGGGGGGTGTATGGGCGTTTTTTGGGAGGGACAGGATATGAAATATGGGAAGGGCTGGCAGTGGTCGGGGCATGGTCATGGGTTTGGTGATGGGAAGGGCTCTGGGTGTGTGCAGAGGTGTGGCCATGGTCAGGGGTGTGTGCACGGGGAGGGGTCTGTGACTGGGCAGGGGCGGAATCCAGATGACCAGAAGTGGTGGATCCATCTGAAAATGTAAAATAAATATATTAACATCTCATACATCCTGACATCAAATCAACGCATTTAAAATTGATTATGTTTTCAATATACCTCGAAGTGTGTTTGAATCTGTAAACTATTCTGAAATGAGGATATGGTATCTATATAGGCACTCAGATGAATCTCAATGACTGTCTGTACAATGTGAAACTTATTATTGTGTTTTGGCATGGAATATGCATGTGACATAATGATGGCATGAATTATATATTCTTAAAAAAATATATACAAGCAGATTTTCATGCTGCCTGATATAGAAAGGGGGCAGTAGTGTATTTGAACAGACAAATAATATTCCTTTTTAAAGGGAAAAAGCTGTAGACTTTGAATGTCTTCAATAAAATGATTTCAAAAAAAGAAACATGTTGGAAACATGATAGATATATTTCACATACCATCAGACTCCAAGGCAGCCTCTTCCTCCTCCATCCCACATGTGACATCAATCTCTGTAAAACATAACATGTTGTGTACACCTTAAGATCAGATATTATAACATATGTTACTGTTGCTCAAATACGCACATCAATGTTGCATTAAAGATATACACACACAAAGTTATGATTTACATCATTTTGATGGAGCATACAAATGACAATAGATTTGTTATTGTCAATAAATCAGAATATTAATGTATTGTTTGTCTTAATGTTAAATTCATAAAAGCATAGTACATAGAACATTTAAGATTTCTCATGTGTGTATCACTTGATGACTGTTGTTAAAAAAAAAAAAATTTAAAAAAACATATGTTAGACATCTTATGAATAACAAATGTGTAGAATAATAAAGTAGAAATTATTAATCGCTCAATATAAAAAATAAATATATAATCAGAAGATAAATTCTATGATTTTTTATAATGTTATGCTTCATCGGAATCATGATCATAATATTGATTAGCAATACACCTTCAATTACATATAAATGAGTCAATGGACTTACCAGGAGACCGCAAAGGCGGCTCTATGTCACTGCTGGATTCCTGTGGGCTCCCCACACCAACTCTCTCTATGAATGATATAGATATATATTATTAAACACATTTTGGATATCACTAAATCACATCTGTCTAGAATTTTAACATTAATCAACTTTAAAATGTGAAGAATAGAGCAGTCATTACACCAGAAAATGCTTGATTGAATCAAGGGGATTCTGTAAACATATCTGTATTCAACATATGTTTAATGTCAGACTACATTAGACATCAAATTCATCTCAGATGCTGCTATTGCATATCTAAATATACCCAATGATCAATGTTCTTAACCCTTTAAGGACACAGCTTTCACTTAGCTCAATTGTTTTATGACGGAATAATTCCGTCATATGTCCTTAAGAAGTTACAAGAATACACACAAACCACATATTGAGGAGCATCTGTTGACAAATCTAAACAAACATGTGTCACATCGAGCCATTTTTTCAATGTACAGTAATCTTGTTTAGGACACAACACATATTTATCACAATACATAACAAACTTTATTATTACAAATATGTAATCATGGTGCTGTTAGAGTATGCAGATATATATAAAGTAACTCCAACAGATAATTAGATTTATATATCAATAGTTTTTAATAAAAATAATGTAATGATGAATGAATCTATTTTGTCTTAAAGGGACACTGACATGATTAATTTAAATAATTGATTTCTATGTTCAAACTGTAAAAAATGATTTAACATTGACTCCTATTATAATTCGAATGTTGTTCGATATTAATCTTAAAGGCAGATAAGGAATATTGGATTCAATAAATATTGTTTGTTGAAGGTATCCACCAATCATCAATATAAACCCAGGTTGGTCAACAAATATTTAGATGCACATAAACGTACTTTATTTATTTTAAAATACATTTAGCAATAGAATATGTCACATATGATGATAGTATTATATTTTATGTTTATTAATATTGCATACTGTATGTGAAAGACAATATTAATAATTGTAGTTCAGTATCCCTTTAATCTAAAATTAAATAGATTCCACAATGTTGTTGTTTGTTAATGAATTATCTACTCCATATGTTGATGTAATGAATGGTATTGAGCATGCAATTAAAATCAAATATGTTATTTAAGTATATCCGAATAATTATATAATTTTCATCTATTAAATAGACATTACATATAAATATAGAACAATGTGTATTTAGTATGTAATGTTCATTCCATGTTTCTAAGACAAATGTCAATTAAAATGAGACATACCATACTGTGACAAGCCCTGGCTTGAGGATCCAGCAGCCACATCCATATCTGTAATATATTAAATGAGGATTGCATATCATTAATACTAATCATGCCATGTTTAAAATATTTACATTAATAACAAATCAATAGAAAAATATTAATCCTTTGGTAGTCCCATGAGTTAATAGTTTCCGCAATTAAATGAATGATAAATATATCCTGGACTCTTATTTTCAATCAGTTGTGTTGTTTACTGTATCTTTAAGAATATATGCTTGTTATTACATAATCATCAATTGATGGCCATATGTTATAATTTATTAGTATTATTCGTTTTTTATTAGATATAATATTTAAAATAAGAATACTGTATTCTTCACTAATCTAAGATTTTCCATTTAATTTTTAACAACATGTATAAAGCAATGCCACTTTCCGCAAACCCATGTTAACGTGGATGAGAAATGCCATTTTCGCGATCATTGCGCAATGATTCCAAGCGGAATTACGCATCCGTCATTTGACCAACATGTATAAAGCAATGCCACTTTCCGCAAACCCATGTTAACGTGGATGCGAAATTAGATTTCCGCTCTGTGACGCATATTCTGTAGAGCGCAATAAACATCATTCCAATTTCATGTATCACTAATGTAAAATCAGATATCTAAACATCATATGTAGTGTATGTTGTGAGATCTGTATAGGTTTAGTATCTGACTAAATACACATTTTGGATTTTTAACATTATAAATATTATATGAAGTTGGATAATTACCTGGTTCAGATTCTCTATCGGGTCCTCCCAGGCCACCGGACGGAGAAGCATCTGCCCTGTCCCCCGCGTCAGGACTTTCAGATCCCGCAGCTGGGAGGGAAGAAGAGGAGGCCGAGGATGGCGAGGATCTAAATCTTTTGGGGACCCGGAGATTGAGGAGCTCGCATAAAGTCACCTCATAAGGGAGTAGGTACAGTTTCCGCGGGGCCTTTCTTTGGCCCCCTCTTTTACGGGCTTGTACCCAGTCCCTTATGAGGTTGACTTTTTTCGATAAACGCAACCTCATATCTCCGAATCTCCTCATGATCTGATCCTGGGTCCTCTGGACGTCACACACCAATCTAACCGCATTGGTGATAGACTCCCAGAGGGCCTTCTTAACAGGCGCATCTGTCGAGCTCCTCTTGTTCCCAAACAGCTGGGGATAAAAGTCCTTGACGGCGTGGACCAGTGCAGCGCTCTCCTCCTTGGTGAACCTGGGAACTGACATGCCTGCTGGGTTGTATAATAATAATATATATTGCCTGCAGGCATTAGAGAACTGACAAAGATGGCAACGTGTAATGGACTTTTATATGGTGAAGTAAACATGAGATGCACCATGGGACAATTTATCTGTACATCTGATTGGATAAAATATTGAAATATTGTTATAATGTCTGTGAGACCATCCTGACTCAAGTTGTGTTTGTGTGATGAACTCTGATTGGCCGTTCCTTAATGTTTCATATCTTAGTAACTTCCTTACACATACCGCTTGGTGGTGCTGTAACTTCATTTTTCATGTAGACTTATTTGTAACTCATGGGCCTGTCATGCGGATATGTGTGACGCAGATTTAATATCCGTGATCCGTGAAATATTAATGATTAAATACTCTTTAAAATCTCATCCTGTCACATTATTAATGTTGTAGACATTTCTCGGTTTAATAACGGTCTGTTTCTTTAATACAAATACACATTTAATATTGTATGTCTTTATTGTTCTTTAAATAAATTGATTGTGAAGTATTGACATTGCTCTATTAAATGTATTTATAATGCACATTGATTGTGTGCTATTGCGTGACATTACACTAATGTTTAAATATGCTAATCTGGTGTTTGAAGATGCGTTTCCCACGCAATATTTATTAATGTTAAAATTCCGGGAAGAATGTCAGTAACTTTGATAATCTGTTTATAAATGTTAAACTACAGCTTTGTTATTCGCAAATAAACCTCGAGCTTGTATTTCTCTGAAGTGCTCATATATGTTATTGTGCAATGGCGTCTTTAGTTTTAAAGAGACATTACAAACAATTGTATCAAATGATCTGTAGAGATAGAAGATTGTTTAGACTTTAAAATGTAAATCATTTTCTCTTAGTATTTATATATCCTCAACATAAGAAATTTAAATGCACATGGTTGAGCCAATCACATAAGGCATCTCTGTGCATCCACCAATCTTCATCTACTGAGCCTATCTCGATATGCTTTTCAAGCAAAGTATGTCAAGATAGGAAGAGAAGTAAATACACTATTTCAAGCTCTTAAAGGGACACTGTCCAAACAAATTTACCATTGGTGATTGAGCATGAAATGTTAATAAACTTTATTATTTAATACGATTATCAAATGTTAAGTTATCTTGTTATGTTTCTTTGAAAATCAATAATGATATTTTATATTACGGACAATTGTTTAATAAAAACCTGGGTTGTCCTTGACGATTGTTGCATCAATTATTCCAAACAATCAAGTTCTGTCCAGAGTACTGAAGCAAATAAATTAGCTATTTACTGCCTTATTTCTAAAGTAATGATAGCAACATCACAATGAGCATTCATAATATGAGACAAGTTTTAAAGTTGATTAAAATAGAATACTCATTCAGAATGTATAAATCATTGTTTTTTTAAATGGCTACCTTTAAGTATATTTTGAGTTCATGTCCCTTTAAATAAACATTTCACAATAATGCTTAATATATCATAAACCTAGGCACCTTCCTTTTGCTAAATGAGTCTAACATATGAGTAAAGCAAATTTAGATTAACTTCTAGATTGTTTTACACACTGACTGAAATATATTTATTAAATGAGGTATTTTTTAGCCTTCAGCGTAGAGGGACATTAAGCTATATGTTATGTATGCATTTTGTATCATAATCTTATATTTGACCAACTTAATATGTTTTGTTATTCAATCATTATATTGTAATTATATATATATTCGTGGATTAAATACATCTCTACATAGGCTATTTTGATGCTGATTGTTGTTTGCATATAGATGCCTTATATCATTCACTAAGATATGTGCATTTATTTTTATTTTAACAAGTATATTTAAAGACTGAATGTAATTCTATAGTACATTCTAAATATGTTTAAATTCTTGTATGATATTTGTAACAATGTATACAAAATATACATTTTGAATGACCCCTTTAAGGACCCAAACATATTGTATTTTTATTTAACATTGACAAAATAAACTAAAGGGGAAATTACATTCTATATAGATATTTGATGTCTAACCCAAGAGGTAAGATTGTAATAAATACATAATATTACTAAGTATAGTTAAATGACTCCACTAGAAAATTACATAGATTAACCTGGCATCCAATAACTAATTATTAAAAATTATAAAGTTAAATGACCTACCATTTATAAATGTAATAATTGTAAAATATTTTCTAATAATGTTTTGAGATACCTAAGGAAGATACATGATCTTATACAATTCTTTTTACATTCAACAACACTGTCACTTTCATGTAATTGAACCACTTCACCTTATTAAATGTTAAAACAATCATAATATTAATACATATCCTAAATATTTTTAATATATACTTTTTCAATATAAAAGCATTGAAGAATATGACTCCCCAATTAATGTTAAAATATATCTTTTAATATTCTCTGAAGAATTTTATTTTCTACTATTAATGCATTATTTTCTCTTATGCATGTGCTTGTCAAATAGCCAACTACCAGTCATGGGAGTCCAAGTTTTATTTATTTACAGATTATATTGATATATATTAGAATCTGCTAAAAAAAAAATATATATTTAATAGAAAATAAATAAATATTCCATGAAGTCATCAGATGCCAATCTGAAATGACAAATAATAAAAATGGAACAAAGTTAATACACACGTTGTAAAATATTCATAAAATACATTTAAAATCATATGGTGTCTATGCTCTAACTTTGATCAACATTTTTTAAAGATAATCATTACATTCATTTTAAATTAATGAAATACATACACCATTATATTGTTGATTAAAAATAATATTTAAATTTCAAAAATAAAATTTATACATAATAATGTATATCACATGTAAACAATATATGTATGCTGAACATAAATGTAATATTTCATGTCCATTCAAATACCTCTATATCAACTATAATATGTATTCCTTTTTCTGATTGTGATCCCTAAATATCTAATTAAGAACTAAATATGACTAATGTATGTAAGCTACTAATATTCTACAGTCTTCACTAGCATGCATTGGTACACCAACCTGGACAATGCATGGTCTTTGAATGTCAATTCAGGGGTAAACAGTTGATCTTCAATAGGTGTCTTATTCATCAGTTCATTAAATAGAGGACTGGGAAATACCATCTAAAAAAGTAAAATCATCTAAGTGTCTGATTGTGATCCCTAAATATCTAATTAAGAACTAAATATGACTAATGTATGTAAGCTACTAATATTCTACAGTCTTCACTAGCATGCATTGGTACACCAACCTGGACAATGCATGGTCTTTGAATGTCAATTCAGGGGTAAACAGTTGATCTTCAATAGGTGTCTTATTCATCAGTTCATTAAATAGAGGACTGGGAAATACCATCTAAAAAAGTAAAATCATCTAAGTGTCTGATTGTGATCCCTAAATATCTAATTAAGAACTAAATATGACTAATGTATGTAAGCTACTAATATTCTACAGTCTTCACTAGCATGCATTGGTACACCAACCTGGACAATGCATGGTCTTTGAATGTCAATTCAGGGGTAAACAGTTGATCTTCAATAGGTGTCTTATTCATCAGTTCATTAAATAGAGGACTGGGAAATACCATCTAAAAAAGTAAAATCATCTAAGTGTCTGATTGTGATCCCTAAATATCTAATTAAGAACTAAATATGACTAATGTATGTAAGCTACTAATATTCTACAGTCTTCACTAGCATGCATTGGTACACCAACCTGGACAATGCATGGTCTTTGAATGTCAATTCAGGGGTAAACAGTTGATCTTCAATAGGTGTCTTATTCATCAGTTCATTAAATAGAGGACTGGGAAATACCATCTACAAAATAGAAAATCATCTAAGTGTCTCCAATAGGATGTCTCCACAGCCTTATTCTATCAAATAGTTTGCACTTACCATGTGAACATGTCTTTGTATGGTTTTCAAGGTCAGCAGAATTTAAATATGCCAGACATGATCCCATTGGTATACTTCAATTTCAATCTTGGCTTTTTCCCCACTGTCAGTCTTGGAAATCTTCACTGTCAGGCTTCAAATTGTTCCCTTTCAGTCTTTATATTAAGTCATCTCCCTAATGTAAGAAATTATATATAAAGATTTCATACAAGTGTGTGAATCAGTTCTGTACCCCTCTCCCACCCCCCATTTCATAATAAATATCTATCACTAGCTTACTAAGCCTGTGTATGAACCTGTGTTATTTTCTATCAAGTGTGAAGATGAGTCATATTGAGCATAACAAACCTCTGTGTGACATTGAACCATAGTCATTCTAGAGTATCCCTTTCTGATTATGTACATAAGTAATGTGTAAACAAAGTTATATTTTTAAAAATTTATGCCATATTATGTATTTGTGTACAAATCATGCCAGCAACAGTCCATACATTTCTACTTACCATCTGATGTCCTCTATAAAAACCAGGTGGCAAAGACTCGCTATAGGACCCAATGCCCAGAGCATCACCTATATTATGAGAAATAAATATTATTATAACATTTTATCAATACTAACATGTTTGCACAATTCTCTACTTGTCATTTCCCTAGAGTTCACATCTATTGAAAATACTCCAGTGTAACTTCTATTATTTACCGTCTAAAGTGGCGGTTGATGACGTCTGCTCTGACATCAAGTCCCTCGTCCTGGAATTCCCCCTCTAGAACAGGATCATCCTCCTCATCTCTGAGGAGGTCTCTGTCCACCGGGACGGCCTGCAGCATCCCAGCCTGCTGTGCAATATTATGCAGGACGCTACAGGCTACAACGATCTTAGCCACCTTCTTTGGGTTGTACTGGAGTGCTCCTCCAGAACGGTCCAGGCACCTGAATCTCATCTTCAGGAGCCCGAACATCCTTTCAACCACCGCCCTGGTTCTCTTATGAGCCCTATTGTAGCGCTCCTCAGACACATCAGTTGGGCTACGCAAGGGGGTAATGAGCCAAGGCCGGCTCATGTACCCAGAATCACCTATAAATTTAGAACAGAACATAATTCAAACAGAATACTTAAACTAGTATATTGTTGTATAAATATATTTTTTAAAAACCATAATCCATATTAAAAGTTGTCAGAAACATAAAAAAAATAAAAAAAAATTATATATAAATCTGTATCTAGCCATTTCATCGAAGACATGCTACATATGCGTATTTCTCCTAAACCAAACCTTGTGTAAAATGCTAACTACATGTTTACATTGCATTCTCTATATGAACACTTAAGGTAAGACATGCTACATATCTGCATTTCAATAAAACTAGACATTAGCAGAAATAGACAATGACAGGGTTAAATTGCATGAGATAATATCTTGCCATTTCATCTAAGACATGCTACATATGCGTATTTCTCCTAAACCAAACCTTGTGTAAAATGCTAACTACATGTTTACATTGCATTCTCTATATGAACACTTAAGGTAAGACATGCTACATATCTGCATTTCAATAAAACTAGACATTAGCAGAAAAAGACAATGACAGGGTTAAATTGCATGAGATAATATCTTGCCATTTCATCTAAGACATGCTACATATGCGTATTTCTCCTAAACCAAACCTTGTGTAAAATGCTAACTACATGTTTACATTGCATTCTCTATATGAACACTTAAGGTAAGACATGCTACATATCTGCATTTCAATAAAAATAGACATTAGCAGAAAAAGACAATGACAGGGTTAAATTGCATGAGATAATATCTTGCCATTTCATCTAAGACATGCTACATATGCGTATTTCTCCTAAACCAAACCTTGTGTAAAATGCTAACTACATGTTTACATTGCATTCTCTATATGAACACTTAAGGTAAGACATGCTACATATCTGCATTTCAATAAAAATAGACATTAGCAGAAAAAGACAATGACAGGGTTAAATTGCATGAGATAATATCTTGCCATTTCATCTAAGACATGCTACATATGCGTATTTCTCCTAAACCAAACCTTGTGTAAAATGCTAACTACATGTTTACATTGCATTCTCTATATGAACACTTAAGGTAAGACATGCTACATATCTGCATTTCAATAAAAATAGACATTAGCGTCGGTAAATAACAAATGGTTAAATTTAATCCTATAGCTGAACATGACGCTAACAGTTAAAAAATACAGGGGCAATTGTCAAAATAATTAACCATGTTGTGCACAAATACTCACCAACGAGATAACCAGGGGGCATTTGTCTTTCCTCAAACTGTCTCCACAGGGACGACAGAGAGAGGATGCGGGCATCATGACAAGCACCTCCAAAATTCGCATACACATGCATAATCCTCATCCGTGCGTCACAAACATACTGCACGTTGAGGCTATGAAAATGTTTGCGATTTCTGAAGGGCAAGTCATCAATTGGAGCACGCAGCGCAATGTGGGTACAATCAATGGCTCCCAAGACATTGGGCAATTGAGCAATATCAAAGAATTCCCGCTTCAGGCGCCTCCAATCACCATCATTCTGTGGGAATCCTATGTATTGCTTACTGATACGTACCATGGCGTTCAGAAAGTTATCAAACACCCCAGAGAATGTACCTTGAGCCAGGCCATGCATGTACAGTTCTCCGGATTGAAAACTCCCGGAGGCCAGGACGTATAGACAGCTTAGCATCTTACTCATGGGGGGAACAGCAGTCCTTATTTGTATACGTGGCTCCAAATGAGGTTTAAGAAGCTCGTAAAGGCCAATGAGCTGTTCGCGATCGAGACGATACTTATCAAAAACCTCAAAGTCACTCATGTTTTCCAAGGTGGGTCTCACCCTGTAGACACGAGGACCTCGAACCAGACGACCCCTTCGTCTCGGTCTGAGCCGCCGAGGCTGCCTGATTCGACCAACAGCTAGTTCGCCAATAGCACCACCAGCAGCGTCTACCATGTCATCGTCATCCATCTTTCAAAACAGCGTAACAAGGTAAGCACTTGATCTGATGTGGATCACAAGTGATGCATTGGCCATGTTGTTTGGGGGATTTATAGTACAATTAGTCCAATGGTAGTGAGTTTGTAATGATTGCTGATTGTATTCACCTGTTTGTATGTGAGCGGCGCGAATGCTTTCACAGTGGGCGTTTATTTGTTGTTTGCTGAAATGTTAGTTTCAAACAATGATTCTCAATGTGAAAGTGTCAAATATCACACATACAGTGCATGTTTGTAATGTTTGTTCATATGCGTAATCAATATTTCCTAAACGCGATGTTATAGTAACAAGCACACGTCCAGGCTAACATGAATGAAAGTGCATAGTTGTGTATAATGTGCATCGAATGTGATCGATCAATGTTGCTGCAATATTGTTTGTAAATGATAAAGGAACATCTGCCATCTGTAGGATTGTATATATAAGTTATTGCCGAGCTGTCAATATTGTATGCGTCCCTTTAAAATCGCAATAATAATTCAGAACTTCCCGTCTGCCATCTGTAGTATTATATATATAAGTGATTGCCGAGCTGTCAATATTGTACGCGTCCCTTTAAAATCGCAATAATAATTCCGAACTTCCCGTCTGCCATCTGTAGTATTGTATATATAAGTGATTGCCGAGCTGTAAAATATTGTACGCGTCCCTTTCAAATCGCAATAATAATTCCGAAATTCCCGTCTGCCATCTGTAGTATTGTATATATAAGTGATTGCCGAGCTGTCAATATTGTATGCGTCCCTTTCAAATGGCACTAATACTGAATAACTTCCGGCTGTCATCTGTAGTATTGTATATATAAGTGATTGCCGAGATGTGAATATTGTACGCGTCCCTTTCAAATCGCACTAATACTGAATAACTTCCGGCTGTCATCTGTAGTATTGTATATATAAGTGATTGCCGAGATGTGAATATTGTACGCGTCCCTTTCAAATCGCACTAATACTGAATAACTTCCGGCTGTCATCTGTAGTATTGTATATATAAGTGATTGCCGAGATGTGAATATTGTACGCGTCCCTTTAAAATCGCAATAATAATTCCGAAATTCCCGTCTGTCATCTGTAGTATTATATATATAAGTGATTGCCGAGCTGTCAATATTGTATGCGTCCCTTTCAAATCGCACTAATGCTGAATAACTTCCGGCTGTCATCTGTAGTATTGTATATATAAGTGATTTTCGATCTGACGATATTGTATGCGTCCCATAAAAATTGCACGAATACTGAATAACTTCCGGCTGTCATCTGTAGTATTATATATATAATTGATGTGCGATCTGACAATATTTCTGAATTGTCCCATTGAAATCTCCATAATAATGCTGTTCAAAAGTGTGTTTTACGTATATGTTGTATTGTAGTATTGAGTGTTAAAGTTCCTAAAGGGGCGGTACAGTGGTGAATCTGTGATGTGTATGGTTGAATCTTCTAATGACGTCATGATATTATTAACCTGCCTATGTAGTTGTGAAATCCTCATTGTGTTGTTGTATTGTGCTACATTGTTATTGTGTGCTGAATAAAATCTAAATGTGTGCTTTGTGGTTGCGTGATGGGTGATGCGTGTTATGTACATGTACGTATATATTGTGATTGTGTCCCACATATGCTGACTTCTATATAGCGGTCTGGCATTGTTGTTCCTTCCCATAAAGTGACATCTGTAATCTGGTGTAATGATGTTCTTGTTGTAGGTAATTCCTAATGGTTTCTGGTGATGGAATCATGATGTTAAAAGTACAGTAAAATCCATATGTTGTGTTTTGTGATTCCTCGAGAGAATGTAATGTGTTTTTCCCCCATCATTTGAATGCACATGTATGAGTGAATGTTAAAAGTAATGTATGTGCATCCATGAGTGATCATGTGTTAAGCCTATGTAGATATGCAGTTGCTGCAAGCATATGAGTTGAATAACAGAAATGCAATAATAAAGGTAAATGAGAGATGTTTCCCATTGTGTAGTGTTTGTGAATCCAGAAATGTGTATTGAATTTTATTTTAATTGTAAATGTAATTTTATTGAAATAATAATGTGTTACTAGTGATGTGGATTTGTAGTTGATGTAATCTAAAAGTGTTAAAAATATTTATGGTGTGGTGAATATTTAATATTAAAAAACATAAATCCACCATAGGGAAATAGTCATTTCTTGATCTATTTATCATAGCTGGGTCTAACGCATAAAAGCATGTATTTTCTAGCGCTGGTATTTGGAGTTTTTCCGTCTACGCTATTTGCGTGCGTTAGGGAAATGAGGGTTTCGCGTGCACGAGCACGTCTTCCCAATAGAAGTCAATGGAGGCTCCAAAGATTTCTATATTTTTTTTTCTAAGACTGGTTTTCCTCGTAAAGTGAGTGACGTCATGAGCTTGTGTGAAAAAGTAACTAAATCGTGTTCTTTTTGTAATAAATAAATATTTTGTGTATGTAATGTGGTGTATATTGTTTGTATGCATCGATGAGTGTATGTTTGTGATAATGTTATTCGTTAGATGTAGGTATATGAGGGTCTTTTCCCGTATGTCCATGTAAGTCAATGGGAAAATGGATTTGTGTGGATTTTTTTCAAACACCCGAGATCTCGCAACTTTAATCCTTTGTATTTTAAAGAAAAAATAAAAATTCCGAAAAATAAAGATAGTGTTGTGTTTGTATGAGTGTAAGTGTACTTTGTGTAATATTTGTTTTGTGATTCGTGGATGTTTTTTTGTGCGGTATATGTTTACTACTGGGTCTGAGGTGGCGGTAGAAAGTTGAGCGTTAGGTGTATTTTGAGTCGCGGTAAATAAACTCTAAATACCGGAGTGCGTAAAAAACCCGCGTTAGGAGCCTCTAACGCTGGTTTTGACGGCTACCGCCGAACTCTAAATCTAGGCCTAAGATAGCTACAATATAACTAATAGTTACATTGTATCTAGCTTAGGGTTTATTTTTATTTTACAGGCAACTTTGTATTTATTTTAACTAGGTACAATAGTTATTAAATAGTTATTAACTATTTAATAACTACCTAGCTAAAATAAGTACAAAATTACCTGTAAAATAAAACCTAACCTAAGTTACAATTACATCTAACATTACACTATCATTAAATAAATTAACTAAACTACCTACAATTAATTACAATTAAATACAATAAACTAAATTACGAAAAAAAAACACTAAATTACAGAAAATAAAAAAAATTACAAGAAGTTTAAACAAATTACACCTACTCTAATCCCCCAAATAAAAAAAATAAAAAATCCAAAATAATAAAATGCCCTACCCTATACTAAATTACAAATAGCCCTTAAAAGGGCCTTTTGCGGGGCAGTGCCCCAAAGTAATCAGCTCTTTTACCTGTAAAAAAAAAGAATACAATACCCCCCCAACATTACAACCCACCACCCACACACCCCTATTCTAAAACCCACACAATACCCCCATTAAAAAACCTAACACTACCCCCTTGAAGATCACCCTACCTTGAGCCATCTTCACCCAGCCGGGCACCAATGGTCATCCGATCCGTCCAGTAGTAATGGTCATCCGATCCGATGGGGCAGAAGAGGACATCCAGACCGGCAGAAGTCTTCATCCTATCCGGGTAGAAGAGGACATCCAGACCGGAAGAAGGCTTCATCCAAGTGGCATCTTCTATCTTCATCCATCCGACGAGGAACGGCTCCATCTTGAAGACCTCCGGCTCAGAACATCCTTCTAGGCTGACGACTAACGACGAATGAATATTCCTTTAAATGACGTCATCCAAGATGGCGTCCCTCAAATTCCGATTGGCTGATAGGATTCTATCAGCCAATCGGAATTAAAGTAGGAAAAATCTGATTAGTTGATTTAATCAGCCAATCGGATTGAAGTTCAATCCGATTGGCTGATTGGATCAGCCAATAGAATTGACCTCGCATTCTATTGGCTGATTTCCTACCTTAATTCCGATTGGCTGATAGAATCCTATCAGCCAATCGGAATTCAAGGGACACCATCTTGGATGACATCATTTAAAGGAATATTCATTCGTCGTTAGTCGTCAGCCTAGAAGGATGTTCTACACCGGAGATCTTCAAGATGGAGCCGTTCCTCGACGGATGGATGAAGATAGAAAATGCCGCTTGGATGAAGCCTTCTCCCGGTTCGGATGTCCTCTTCTGCCCCATCGGATGAAGACTACTGGATGGATCGGATGACCACTGGTGCCCGGCTGGGTGAAGACGGCTCAAGGTAGGGTGATCTTCAAGGGGGTAGTGTTAGGTTTTTTTAAGGGGGTATTGGGTGGGTTTTAGAGTAGGGGTGTGTGGGTGGTGGGTTGTAATGTTGGGGGGTTATTGTATTCTTTTTTTTTACAGGTAAAAGAGATGATTACTTTGGGGCAATGCCCCGCAAAAGGCCCTTTTAAGGGCTATTTGTAATTTAGTATAGGGTAGGGCATTTTATTATTTTGGGTGGGGGTTTATTTTATTAGGGGGCTTAGATGAGGTGTAATTAGTTTAAATTTCTTGAATTTTTTTTCTCTGTAATTTAGTGTTTATTTTTTTTCGTAATTTAGTTTATTGTATTTAATTGTAATTAATTGTAGGTAGTTTAGTTAATTTATTTAATGATAGTGTAGTGTTTTATTTTACAGGTAATTTTTTACTTATTTTATCTAGGTAGTTATTAAATAGTTAATAACTATTTAATAACTATTGTACCTAGTTAAAATAAATACAAAGTTTCCTGTTAAATAAAAATAAACCCTAAAATAGCTACAATGTAACTATTAGTTATATTGTAGCTATCTTATGGTTTATTTTATAGGTAAGTATTTAGTTTTAAATAGGAATAATTTATTTAATTGTATTTATTTAATTTAGATTTATTTAAATTATATTTAAGTTAGGGGGGTGTTAGGATTAGGGTTAGACTTAGGTTTAGGGGTTAATAACTTTATTATAGTAGCGGCGACGTTGGCTGCGGCAGATTAGGGGTTAATTTAATATAGTTGCGGCGACGTTGGGGGGCAGATTAGGGGTTAATAACTATAATGTAGGTGGCAGCGGTGTTGGGGGCAGCAGATTAGGGGTTTATAACTATAATGTAGGTGGCGGCGGTGTCCGGAATGGCAGATTAGGGGTTAATAGTATAATGCAGGTGGCGACGATGTTGGGGGCAGCAGATTAGGGGTTAAAAAGTGTAAGATTAGGGGTGTCTAGACTCGGGGTTCATGTTAGGGTGTTAGGTGTGGACATATTTTTTCTTTCCCCATAGGAAACAATGGGGCTGTGTTAGGAGCTGGACGCTGCTTTTTTGCAGGTGTTAGGTTTTTTTCCAGCCAGCTCAGCCCCATTGTTTCCTATGGGGAAATCGTGCACGAGCACGTTTAGCCAGCTTACCACTACCGTAAGCAAGGCTGGTATTGAGGTGAGATGTGGAGCTAAATTCTGCTCTACGCTCACCTTTTTGCGGCTAACGCCAGGTTTAAAAAATCCTGTAATACCAGCGTTGGCTTAAGGTAGCGGTGGAAATAAAAGCCTCATTAGCAACGCACCCCTGTTAACGCCAAACTCGTAATCTCAGCGTTTGTTTGTAAAAACATTTAGATGGGACCAAGACAACAAGTAAATATCACGTCTCTAAAATTCATTAGATTTTTACAGAAAACAAAATTCAAATTTATATTTACTCTCAAATAAAATGCAGGTCAAATGTAAATTCTAATTCCAAGCTACAGACAATCTATAAATCCCAGCAGTAAAAATAAATAATTGTATAAAAATCTTATACAACAGGCCTGCTGGAGCCAACCATGAGGTGCTCTGTTTAAATACTACATAAAAAAACTGCTATAAAACACCAAATCTACCTTTACTGCAGTTAAATTTAAACATTTTTCAGTAACACACAATTGTATTATTTGCTCTAAATTGAGAAATTTTCTTTGACTGAGGCCCAAGCCTGATCTAAATTTACCATCACCCATGAAACTCTATGGAAATGCAAATTTAATCAGACAATTCCACCTGAAATACAGGTTTTCCAAACCATGCATTTTCTTCAGAAAACATTTAAAAGATATATCCTGCAATATTCTAAAATTAAATGAACATATTATCTAATTCCTGCAAAACTAATTTGCATATGGATTTGTCAAAAACTTTGTGGTAGCCAAAATGTGGTTATTAATTAAAAAGGGTCTCCATTTTTTCCCCAAAGAATTTATTTGGAATCAATATACGTTAATAATAAGAGAAAGATTTACAGGTATATATACACATCTATTTTACAGCAAAATAGTCCAAATAATTAATATACGGCAACTCTACTACAATACTACAACCCCAATTTGTGCAACACTGCTAAATATTCCTAGGAATATACTCAGCCAAATTCACCAATGTGTCCAAAATCAGCCATCCTTTTAGGAACAGGATAAGAAAGAGAGAGAGAAATAGAGTGTTTTCCAATTATATTCTAATTTCAAAGGGGTTTGGCCGAGCACTTGCCAGTCAAGGCTAATGGGAGTGTCTTTAATTAAACACCTAGGGCCCGATCCGATATAAATCGTCGCCCGCAAAAGCCGGCAACGCCAAAATTTGCGCTAGTTTGGTATCACATATACGGCGTAAGATAGAAGTTACGCTCGTATATTTCTGCCTTCGGCCGTAGTTTTTTGGCCCATAGACAGGTATACCAAACCAGCGCAGTTTGGTATTCAATATACAGCGTAAGGATTTACGTGGTGAAAATGGAGAAATCTTACTCCATTTTCACCTCGCCACAAATTGCAGGCGTAGTAAGCCTTAAGCTGTGTATCGGAGCCCCGTAGCTCCCTAAACTAGCTGCAAAATAAAACCTAACACCTAACGCATGTGCAATGTCTATCTACCTGTCAACCGCGAACCGCTAAATAAAACCTAACACCTAACGCATGCGCAATGTCTATCTACCTGTCAACCGCGATCCCCCGCTGCAATCCCTAATAAAGTGTTTAACCCCTAAACAGCCGCTCCCGGACCCCGCCGCCACCTACATTAAATGTCTAACCCCCTAATGTGAGCCCCCTACACCGTCGCCACCTACATTAAAATTATTAACCCCTAATGTAATCCTCTTACACCGCTGCCATCTATATTAAAATTATTAACCCCTAATGTGAGCCCCCTACCCCGCTGGCCGCCGCCACCTATTTTAACTATATTACCCTCTAATCTAATCCCCTACACCGCCACCACCTATTTAAAATGTATTAACCCCTAATCTAATCCCCCTACACCGCCGCCACCTATTTTAAATGTATTAACCCCTAATCTAATCCCCCTACACCGCCGCCACCTATAATAAATTTATTACCCCCTAAAATACTAAACTGTCCCTACCCTAAACAAAATAAAAAATAGCCCTGAAAAGGGCTTTTTGCGTGGCATTGCCCCAAAGTAACCAGCTCTATTACCAGCCCTTAAAAGTACCTTTTGCGGGGCATTGCTCCAAAGTAACCAGCTCTTTTACCAGCCCTTAAAAGGTCTTTTTGCGGGACATTGTCACAAAGTAATCAGCTCTTTTGCCTCTAATGTAATCTAATCCCCCTACACCGCCACCACCTATATTAAATATATTAACCCCTAATCTAATCCCCCTACACCGCCGCCACCTATATTAAAATTATTAACCCCTAATCTAATCCCCCTATACCGCCGCCACCTATATTAAATTAATTAACCCCTAAAATACTAAAATTTCCCTACCACTAAACCTAAGTCTAACCCTACAAATAGCCCTGAAAAGGGCTTTTTGCGTGGCATTGCCCCAAAGTAACCAGCTCTAGTACCAGCCCTTAAAAGGGCCTTTTGCGGGGCATTGCCCCAAAGTAACCAGCTCTTTTACCAGCCCTTAAAAGGGCTTTTTGCGGGGCATTGTCACAAAGTAATCAGCTCTTTTGCCTGTAATCTAAATCCCCCTATACCGCCGCCACCTATAATAAATGTATTACCCCCTAATCTAATCCCCCTACACCGCCGCCACCTATATTAGATATATTAACCCCTAATCTGACCCCCCTACACCGCCGCCACCTATATTAACTATATTAACCCTAATTATATTAGGGTTAATATAGTTAATATAGTTATTATATTATATATATTAACTATATTAACCCTATCTAACTCTAACACCCCTAACTTAATTATTATTAAAATAAATCTAAATAATATTAATAATATTAACTAAATTATTCCTATTTAAAACTAAATACTTACCTATAAAATAAACCCTAAGATAGCTACAATATAATTAATAATTACATTGTAGCTATTTTAGGGTTTATATTTATTTTACAGGTAACTTGGTATTTATTTTAACTAGGTACAATAGCTATTAAATAGTTAATAACTATTTAATAGCTACCTAGTTAAAATAATTACCAATTTACCTGTAAAATAAATCCTAAATTAAGTTACAAATACACCTACACTATCAATAAATTAATTAAATAAACTACAAATATCTAAACAAAAATA
The DNA here is from genome assembly GCF_027579735.1 of Bombina bombina. Lineage (NCBI taxonomy): Eukaryota > Metazoa > Chordata > Amphibia > Anura > Bombinatoridae > Bombina > Bombina bombina. The sequence continues at coordinate 74,067,225 of NC_069506.1, read as the reverse complement.
CAATTAAATACACTAAACTAAATTACAAAAACAAACAAACAGTAAATTACAAAAAATAAAAAAAGATTACAAGATTTTTAAGCTAATTACACCTAATCGAAGCCCCTTAATAAAATAACAAAGCCCCCCGAAATAAAAAAATTTCCCTACCCTAATCTAAATTACAAAAGTAAACAGCTCTATTACCAGCCCTTAAAAGGGCCTTTTGTGGGGCATTGCCCCAAAGTAATCAGCTCTTTTGCCTGTAAAAAAACAACAACCCCCCCATTACAACCCACCACCCACATACCCCTACTCTAACCCACCCAATCCCCCCTTAAAAAAACCTAAGTCTAACCCCCAAGTGCTCCTTACCTGTCCTGAAGACCGGCGGAGAAGGTCCTGTTCCAGGCAGCGACCTCTTCTTCTTCCAGGATCCAGCTGGCGTGGAGCGGAGGAGTTGAAGATCGATGACCGCGGAGCTGAAGACCGTCCATCTGGAACTGAAGACCGGCGACGCTGGAACTGAAGACCTCTGGAACTGAAGACCGGAGCCGGAGCGTGGAGGATCCTCTTCATACGATCGCCGCCGTACACTGAATAGGAATTCAAGGTACGCGATTAAAAATGTCGTCCCTTGAATTCCTATTGGCTGATTTGAGCCTTCAAATTCAAATCAGCCAATCGGATGTGAGCTACTTTAATTCTATTGGCTGATTTGAATAGTCAAGAGAATAATAGCTACTGTAATTATATTGGCTATTCTAATCAGCCAATAGAATTACAGTAGCTCTTATTCTATTGGCTATTCAAATCAGCCAATAGAATTAAAGTAGCTCGCATCCGATTGACTGATTTGAATTTGAAGGCTCAAATCAGCCAATAGGAATTCAAAGGATGCCATTTTTAATCGCGTACCTTGAATTCCTATTCAGTGTACGGCGGCGATCGTATGAAGAGGATCCTCCACGCTCCGGCTCCGGTCTTCAGTTCCAGAGGTCTTCAGTTCCAGCATCGCCGGTCTTCAGTTTCAGATGGACGGTCTTCAGCTCCACGGTCATCGGTCTTCAACTCCTCCGCTCCGCGCCGGCTGGATCCTGTAATTTAAATTAGGGTAGGGAATTTTTTTTATTTTGGGGGGCTTTGTTATTTTATTAGGGGGCTTAGAATAGGTGTAATTATCTTAAAAATCTTGGAATCTTTTTTTATTTTCTGTAATTTAGTGTTTTTTTTTTTTTTGTAATTTAGTTTAGTGTATTTAATTATTAATTATATTGTAGCTATCTTAGGGTTTATTTTATAGGTAAGTATTTAGTTTTAAATAGGAATAATTTAGTTAATATTATTAATATTATTTAGATTTATTTTAATAATTATTAAGTTAGGGGTGTTAGAGTTAGATAGGGTTAATATAGTTAATATATTCCACGCTTGCGCCGAAACCTGCGCCGTATATCAGATCGCGCCCCTAGTTCAGAGAGAAAGGTGTATCTGGGGGGAAGGGATTTCAATAACAGCTAGGTCAGAAAGCTATGTCACCACAATATTAACTTAATCCAGTTGATGACAAACAAGTAATGCAAATGACTGATCCATTCCCCTACAATTACTATCCTAATGGTCGTCTCTTTTTTAGTCATTGATATTCAGTTTGGTTATGTGTAGCATGAATTCGGTAAGCATTTAGCTGGATGCTTTATTAATGCATATATGAAAATGTTGCATAGTTAAAAATATAGCAGTTGTATAGTTGACTTCAAACAATATATTTTAGACCAATATAAGACCATTCCATATAGAGTAACATCAGGCTGAAAAGTCAGACTCAACATGAAATCACTATAATATAATTAATATAATATAATAAAGTGCCATCTATTGTTTGAAGTTAAATACAAGTTATAATGATTTGGCTATTCAGTAGACCAAAGATATTTTTGTATCTATAGAAAAGGGCAAACAAGACAAGTATAGTGCTAGAATGGAAGCCCTCAGGCATACACTTTAGCTGCAACAGAATTCCTTTGGAAAATGCAACCTAGTATGTGGGTGATTCAAATAGGACAAGCAAAAGACAATTCTTTTGGCTCCAGGTTGGTCAGCAGGAATATGATTTTCTGAATTGTTGATTAGTAAGGTCAGTTTTCTAAATATTTTATTAGGTGCTTTGTCTTATTCCTCAGTAATTATTTCATAATCAAGGCATGTAAGTAGTTGGTTATTAAGTCCAAGGGGCTGAATTATCAAGGGCCAAATGGCCCCTGATCCCCCAGTTTCCGCTAGAACCTTCAGGCTCACCGGAAACAGGAGTTAAGAGGCTGCGGAAATCAATTCATCCAATCCTATAAGATCCGGTTGATTGACACCCCCTACTAGCGGCCAATTGGCCGCAAATCTGCAGGGGGCAGCATTGCACAAGTATCATGTCCACCAGACATTGGTATATCGGCCCCAAGAGTCTGAAGAATATATTTGACAAAGGGGTATCTAATTAATATTTGGAAGTCTGTTAAAGCCAAGACTTCCTATTTGTGTGAGCTAGTAGCATGAGTAAGTTAGTAATTTCCTTTTAGAATATAGAGTAAAAAAACCAAGGTATAAACTTATAAAAAAACAATCTTATCATATTATTAAAACATGATAGAAGATAAAAGGAAGATACTACACAGATATGGAACTGCTTGCTCATGAGTTATAAATGTTACTACCACAGTGAGTATGAGAGAGAAAAAGATAGAGAAAGAGAGAGAGAAAGAGGAAATATAAAATACTGGTAAATCTGTATTTTGAATTGTCATAACATTATACCAAGAAACCATAATATTTTTTAAATGTTTAACGTTGAAATAATGCCTAAAACAGCAGTTTGATGTGCTTGGAAACTGCTGAAATTAACTTAGTTTGATACAACTTGATGCATAGATTGTTAACATGTTGGTAATTCTATATATATATATATATGGAGGACGGACTTGTTAGTCAAAATTATACAAAATTATAGCATTATTTGCTTAGGTGGTGATGCAGGTGATGTAGAGGCATTGGATTAAAATAGCAAATGAAGGCCAACATTTTGTAAAAGAGCAAGTAGAAAATAATGCAAACAGTTTTGTACACAACTTCAGGATAGACTTTAATTACAATGGTCCTGAAGATATGTGATATATGTTTTAACACAGTAGAAATTGGTTTATGGTTTAGGGCTAGATTAGAAGGGAAGCGCAATTGATAGAGAGCAGTGTGACCTTGGGTAACAAATAATGCACAAGATTACAAGTAGATGATTTAGCATTTTAACCAAAGCATCTTAAAGCTGACGAAACCTTTTTAGCCCACCTGATACTTTTAATGGATAACACAGGGAGTATGATTAGTGTGCTCATTGTGCTTGTATTACATGTAGGGAGTTAATTGTTGAGTTTGAGTGCTATCCAGAATGATGATGTAAAATTTAGCGCTTTTTATGACCTGATGTAAAACCAATATCTTAAATAGTATAGCACAGAACTACATGAACTCGAATTTCGCACCATTGACTTTGAACACCATCGGCTTAGTGATCAGTCAATTTTTGACATATATTTTAATGCTCACCCACCATAGAAGACTATTATATGAGGAATTTAGCGCACCCACCCCATGCAGATGTTAGTGCTTCCTAAACTATTACTTTAGCAATAAAAAATAACTTTGGACTTGTAATATAAGTTTAAAAATAGAAGCGGTATTGAATGCGCTTAAACAATACTAAGACACAATACCCACTAATATTTTTGCACTACACTTGTAGCCTAGGCTCTTACTGGTCCCTTTCAGAACTGTTGGTTGAATCTCTTGACTCTGTAATACAATAACATGTTATTAAAGGCACCTCTTGGATAAAGATGCTGATGGAATGTGTTTCACAGGAATAAAACAGGTTATCATGGAAAAAGGGGTGCATGTGCATTTGTATCGTTATGAGTGCAGATTTGTTAATGAAACATGGATATTGGTTTCATTTTCAGGAAACAAATATCTGAACGAATGCACCATGAAATTTAAAGAACAGTAATAAAATACTGAAAAATGTTTTCAATATTCATTTGTTTCCTTTAAATTATTTCAGGGATTAAAAATAATTACCTGTAGCTCGCTGGATTAGCATGGTGCTACACTAACCTATAGCGAGCAGGGGAGCTGCACTAATCCTAACCCTTCTTCACAGAGCCCAGGCATGCGCTAAGGGTCTGGGGCTCTGTGAAGAAGGGTCTGGAATTATCACATCTCTCCAGAGCGCTAAAGGTAACTATTTAATGCTACCAGTAGAAAAGCAACTATAAACAACTTTTAACCCTTCCAGCGCTCCTTATGCAGAGGATTACAAATAATACTTGTAGTATATAATTAACTTATAAATAACACTAATCATGAATAACCTTAAAATAACAATATGATAACAATACAATATATGGCCACAGTATTTCACGGTGTGATCTATGACTCTGTATAAGTCTGTATGTTTCGAATGACCTGTTCGTTTAAACTGGCGTTCCCAATATCAGTCTTATAACCTCAGTCTTTGCAGGTGCAGCTCTTATGGTGTATTGCTGTTGCTGGCGATTATATGAAAACAACTTCCAATCTAAAACAAAGCACAGTGCCCATCTCCAATTCAAGACCGTAGATAATTTATTGTAAAAACAGCGCTACGGTAAAATACACTTACTAGATAAAAGAAACAACTCACTCATCACTGTCAGTTTGATGTAACAACCCTGAAGTCTCAATGATGTTCCGTCTGTTTGCCGTGGGGAAACTTCCTTTTATTCTTTGGTCAATTGATCATCGTTCCTCTATGGGCTTGTTACAACAGTCAGCACTCCAGCTCCACTCTCTTTCACTCCTTCTTCTACGCGTTTCATTTGTTTTAATACAAACTTTCTCCAGAGGTTTGAAATAGCTGCTTCTAAACAGATGATCTGATAGACCTATAAGCCGCCAACTCTTTTTTCAACAGGGCGGTGCTTGCCGTAGAAAAGGAAGATTTACATTTGTTTAACATAAACAAATGTAGATATTCCATGAATATTCAATATTCGTTTAATTTAAAATATAACAAATACAGAATAGCATGAGCAACGAATATTTGAAAAACATTTTTTGAATATCTGTTACGAAAGATTGGTTGAACCGAATGTTTTGCCCCGAGCACACCTCTAATTATTAGGATGACACCAAATGAAATACAAAGCAATTATTTCCAATGATGTTAAAATATTTTTTTAATGAAATGGTTAAGAGTAAAGGCAGATAAAATGAGCATGCAAAACATTTCTTAGATTAGAGGTGGAGTTCATATAACGGCATTTCCTTAGAGATTGAGTGCTTACTGTCAGGCTGTTGCATTTATGTGAGAACAGTTAGAGTGGTAGACAAAAGAGTAATAATTTATTCTCTTGAGTACTTGCAGAAATTCAGGTTGATTAATTAGCCAATTTTATGAATATCAATTTGTTCCAATCAAGGCATATGCAGCTGTTCAGTATGCAAATATATGTAACACACTGTCTTATACATGTACTCCTCTTTCAGCTGATATGAGATTATGTTTTGTGAAGACCTTTGTTTTGAGTTTTTCTAATTGGGATTATTTTTTAATTTGTGCTAATCTATATTAGAGGAAATATGGTCCTCTTTCATGATAAAGATGGCATTGCCCAAAATTGGGGGAGGGGTTAAAATGGTTGATTTTTCTGAATAAATGTCTTAAATATATATTCTGCAGTTTCTGATTCAGATCAGAAGGAGGTAAAGCCACCTGTATAGAATTTCAGAAACAGCTTGATAGGAAAATAAAAGTAGAAGAATGCATCACTACTTGACCTAAATATATCCTCAAAGTATTGATACATAAATAATTGGAGAGATTGTCAGCAAATAGATCACATTGACTTGGAGAAAGACACTTTGGGAAAAAAAGAAAAGTGGCAGGGAAGATAATGCTACTGTTGAGATGTGGAAAAACTAGTCAAAGGTAACAGATCAAAGCAAAGTAACCTTTGGTGTCCTAAGTAATCATCTGGAAAGTGACTATCTTGAACCAATGTAATGTTATTGACATGAATGGAAGCTTAATTTGCCTTTGGTATGCCAAAAATGAGGTCCATAAAATGTCCTGTACTGTAAGAGCCATGATGATGTTGTATGATTTGCCAATAAAGGAAACAAGCTAAAAGTGAGAATAATGCTGCATAGTGTATTCAAAAATTAATCTGGAAATATACTGCTCTCCTAACAAATCAATCACATCTCAGATTAACATAACATGGCAATCCAGACCTTATATATCTTGATAAAAATACTCTACAGCAAACATATATAAGGTTAAAATATTTGATCACATACGCTGTATATAACAAAAGACTTTCTAATCTCAGAAAGCCAATGACAAGAGGCATATATGTGCATCCACTAAAAAGCAGCTAACTCCCAGTTCCTGAACCTACCTAGATATGCTTTTCAACAACGGATACCATGAGAATAAAGCAAATTAGATAATAGGTAAGTAAATTGGAAAGTTGCTTTAAATTGTATGCTCTATATGAATCATGAAAGAAAATGTTGGAGTTTTGTATAATTTTTAACTAGGTCATGACCCAGGGTAAACTAACGATAGGGAAGTAGAGATATGTGCATGAAGGTTACAATCATTATTAGTTAAGACACTATAACTGATACATTTATTAGCTATCAATTCTTACAAATAGTATTTCAATATAGACATCCACAATAGCCATAACTGATAAAATGGCTATGCTGGTGCACGGGTACAAAAAGCAAGTAGTGAGAACTATTCTGGAAATATGCTGATGACAAAGATGAGTGATGTTGCACAAGGACTCAATATTTGCCCAAAAGTTCATTCAGATCAAAAAAAGACCAGATAAAACAAATAAAACTAGGGGGTAGATTTATTAATAGTCACGCGGACATGATTTGCTGTTACGAATTATGCCTGTCGACCTTGCTAAATGCCAACAGCATACGCTGTCGGCATTTATAATGACACAAGTATTTCTAGTGATTGACCGCTAGCACAGGCTGTCAATCATCCCAATTGGATCGGGATGTTTTCAATCTGCCACCGAAAAGGTGGCGGACATGTTAAGGAGCAGTGGTCTTATGATGGGGCTCCGAATCAGTATCCGCTGTTTAATAAATGGAGCCCAATGAATCTTATGCTTATTTATTGGAGTATTGAGGCTATTTGTTAAATCTAATTGTGTATGTTTTGTAAGTTGGTATCTTGTGAAGATATCAACATTGAAGCGTCATGAAGCACTGTGAGATTCTAGTACTTTGCAATATTCATCCATTATATAACCTTCTTTGTTTTGCTGTAAAATAATTTGATTGGATATAAAAAACGTACCTGTTCCACTCCCCGAAATAGGCCAAAAAGCAAATTCTGTAACCAAAGTTTCTTCAAAATGCTGCAAATTTCCTAAACCAGCTACATACTAAACAGTGATTGTTTAGTGCACTAAACAAACTCATTTACAGCTAGCGCTACATGGCTACAGTTGAGTGAGATAGGTAAATTTACTCAATATAGTGAGAAAGTAGTTTTGCAAAACATTAATATAGTTACAGCTTAGGCTTTTAAAGCATTTATTTGGAAAGTGTGTCTTTTGCAAGTCATTACATCATTACTGGTATAAATTATGCATGCATAAGAAAAAATACTTTAATGTCCCTTTAAAATATAGAACAAAGAGGGTTGAAGATGTTCAGGGCCACACTGGGAATAAAAAACAGCTTTAGATAAATTTGAAGACCAGCCTTATTTTCCATTAAGTCTGTTGAATATTCACACCCCCATGTTTTCAAAGTTATCACTGGGATATACCTTCCCTTAAAGGGACAGTCTAGTCAAAAATAAACTTTCATGATTAAGGTAGGGCATGCAATTTCAAACAACTTTCCAATGTACTTTTATCTTCAAATTTGCTTTGTTCTTTTGTATTCTTTGTTGAACGCTAAACCTAGGTATGCTCAAATGCTAATTTCTAAGCCCTTGAAGGTTGCTTCTTATCTCAGTGCATTTTGACAGTTTTTCACAGCTAGACAGCGCTAAATCATGTATGCCATATAGATAACACTCTGCTCACTCCTGTGGAGTTATTTATGAGCCAGCACTGATTGGCTAAAATGTGTTATAAAGGGATTATCTATCTTTTTAAACAATAAACATTTTCAAGTAGTAGTTTTTTTTTTCAGAATAAAATTATATTAGTTTATAAAGAATGCCAGATTGTTGTTATATAGGTACCCGACTGACAACCCAGTTTAATTCATGACTCCTCTTTATAGTGTGAAAATGATTTTCCATAGAGGTATCTGGAGAAGTGACTCTGTTTCACAATGTGACTTGACTAGACACTATCAAGCATTCAAAGGAGGGCTACTAAAGTGGTGCATGGTCTAGGAAATAAAATGTACAAGTAAATGCTTTGTGACCTTAATATGTATAGCTTAAAGGATAAATGAAGAGTGCAGCAGAACCACTCTCTTAAATTGTACCTGGTCAGCCCCAGTTACTGCGGCCCTACTGGAAATCTCCTGGTGTCCTGATAGGATAATCAGACCTTGAAGATGCTGTTGGAAAAGCTTGACTTTGGCTAAATGAGACTGCCCAAATCTTGCGTCACATACAAGGAGTAATGTTTTGTTACCATCCTTTGTATGTTTATTCTCTGTAGAGATCTTAGCATTGTTTGCCTGCGATGAAGCCTTATTGTCTTTTTATCTTAAAGAGCCTGCTATTAAATTTACTTTTTTTGGGCCTATCTTATCATATGTCATTCATACCATGTGGTCCATAAAGGGACATAAAACATAATATTTAATTATACAAAGTAAAACAACTTTAAAATAGACTTTCAGGATATATTTTGCCACCTTTACCTATTATTTACCTCTAAACATTTTGTATTTTCTTGATCAGACTTCACAAGCATAACTGGTAGGCGTTATCTTGACCGGGGTATCACTTGAAACTTAGCAGTATTCTACACCTTCACCTGAAACTGAATGGGTTACTTGGCGAGATATCTCGGGAACAACAATCAGACTGGCAGCAAGTAAAGTCTAATCACTGGTCTGTTTATTATAAGGCATCACAGACTTTTATAGACAATGGTTACTGTATATGGGGTTAAAAAATGACGTATCATAATCACACCATCTTACACAGTATGCTTGGAACAAAAAACTTCATTAAAAATAAGGAATAAAAAGGAGTATTTTGAGTGAGCGAGGAGTGTTCGATAAAAGTATACCTGGGCACATCGCCAAAGACATAACAAGGACACTGGGCAAATTATTGAGATAAAGAATTCAGCTTAAAACATCAGCATATTTTTCTCACAGCATAATAACTACCTTATAATGAACTATAATGAACTGATCTTAAAATGGAGTCTAAAACAAAATGTATGAGTAGAGACAAAATGGTGTCAGTATTGTTATATATATATTCTTACATCCAACCCTTTTATTCTAACAGACTAACATAATATGAAAATTAAACAAATTTTATAAAAGACACAGAAAATTAGTAAATCTATTAACAACAATGTAAGCCTAATACTACGGTATAACATGAATCTATGTGAGAAAACTAGAGAAATTCATTCACATTTACTGCTATAATAGTTAAAGGGACACTAAACCCAATTGTTTTACCTTTCATTATTCAGATAGAGCATGCAATTTTAAGTAACTTTCTAATTTACTTCTATTATCAATTTTTCTTCATTCTCTTGCTATCTTTATTTAAAAAGCAGGAATGTGATGCATAGGAGCCAGATCATTGTTGGTTGAGAACCTGGGTTATGCTTGCTTATTGGTGGGTAAATGTAAGCCTCCAAAAAGCAAGCGCTATGCATGGTGCTGAACCTAAAATGGGTTGGCTGCTAAGATTTTCATTCCTGCTTTAAAAATAAAGATAGCAAGAGAACAAAGAAAATTGATAATAGGAGTAAATTAGAAAATTGCTGAAAATGGCATGCTCTATCTGAATCATGAAAGAAAAAATTGTGTTCAGTGTCCCTTTAACAATAATAACATACTGAATAGGCCAATAGGGCACAATATGTCACTGCACATGAGTACGGTCTCTTCAATACTCTCTGTCTACCTCCCAGCATCCCCAAGACCCAACCAGCCCCCTATCTACCCCCAAACAACACTGCATAGCTAGCATCCCCAAATAGCATCAACATTTCCCTGCTCTGTACACTCTCCACAGTGAAGCTTAACATGGGAACAGCACAAGTATCTCTGGGTGGCCTCTGATCACTTTTAGAACAGTCCTCTTAGAGTTCCACCTCCCTCAGACACTTTGCTTCAATGCCATAGTCCATTTGCACTTGGGGTGCTTTGCACATGAGAAAGTGTCCATCTGCAGATACATGCGGGAAGTACGATGGTTTGTTCATGGGGTAGACAAGGGAAACAGGTGGATCCTCATAGCAACAGACACTGGAGTCAGAAGGAGTCTAAGAAGGACACAAAACAGCACAAGAAAAGCACGCACCCTGATACAATCACAATTATGCCCAACAAAACTGCTGCACTTTTTTTGAAAGCATCACAATTTCCTTTAATAGCTTAACTTATCCTATGTCATTTAAAACCAGGAAAACATTGTGGATATATATAATAGAAGATAAATAAATGTATTATACTTTTACAGAGAATAACTCACAGCTTCTCTATAAAATTTAAATGATACCTTAAACATGAAAACTAAGCAAGTAAAAACTGCTAGACTTCATCAAGAGGCTGTATGGCTATGCTAAGTAACTTGTGCTAAGGCCTGCCCTGCAACAAAAATGAAAAGTAAAACAGTCAATAAAAACATTTTCTTTAAAATTAATTTAATCACACTTTCTCTTTTAACTACAAAAAAATAACCGTGTTGCTTTATTCTGCAAAGCTACTTTATGTAATGTTTATAATTTGCCAAATATGATCTTAGTAGAATCGGCTGTCTCATCTGATATAAACACTACTGATTTACTAATTATTTTATGCAACCTAAATTCTCTTGCACTCCTGTATGAGGAAAGAATACAGTCATAACATTATTAAAACTACACAATCTTTTTAAAGGTAAAGACATCTTTATGGTAAGATAATTCCTTTGCTGACAAACACCTGGAATTACAAAACTCAAATAGCAGATACCATACCAGTTAATAAAGGGAAAAATACATATGCTTTCATAATACAGATCCAATAAGAGCCATTATAAGTAGAGAATATACCACCAATATCATTATAAGTATACTACTCCCAAAACTCATTTATCTGTATAATTTCTAGCTGAGTTTGTGTCCTTAACCTCCTTATTGTGAGTAGTTTAATTATACACTAAGGAATGATTGCAATGGAAATTCCTACAAAAACTTCCTATTCTCATACCTTTCTCCATTGTAATACACATATATCCCGTCTTTGCTTAAATATTAAGGGGTGGTATATAAACATTGGGGAACCTTCTGTATTCTACAATGGTGAAGGGTCTAGAATATTCTGAGATATTGCAGCATTTTCTTTAAACTATAAAGGTGCAAACACGTTCTCTATGCTCAGTGGGCCATATAATAGGTTACAATACTGCAAGGTTTAGAGTTACACTTATCTGGAGGGTTACTTTGTTTAAGTACATAAACTACAATTTGTACTAATATAAATAAGGCATACTTTTCTGCAGACAAAGCTATATGACTTCTTAAAACTAATATGATCAATACAAATAACACAATTATAAAAGAATACAAAACAAGCAATATAAGTAAACAAGTTAAAACAATACTCCCCTAATTTAGCTGTGGATGACTCTGTAACAGCGTAACAGGTCCTCAACTCCAACAGGCACGGCACAGTCAAGGGAAGGATAGTATTTATGTTCTGAAGACACACATCATAGGAAACAGTCATAGATTACACAGAGTCCAGTTCTGGGGCTGGTACCAGTGTGCAATGCAAAGAATGAATGCACAAGATAGTTCAGCAACTTTTACTGCAGTATGGTTGTTAAACAATTTTGACAAAAGGTCTTTTATCTTCTTTTTCTTTCCTTCACTTAGGCGCCAGACATCTCTTTATTTAAAAGTTTTACTTGCATTCAATCTTCAATCTTTTGGAGAGTGCACTATGGAATTTTATCTGTACAGATTTATCTAAATATGAAAAACTCAAAAATCATTTAGTTAGTGGGGGGTTTTTCTTCTGGATACAGCTCCATGATCTCATCCTGCAAATACAAATATTTTGTTAACAACTTGTCTAAATATTGTAGGTTCATTTTCTTACTTAAAAACAATCACCTAAATCACATAAATAAAGATATTCATCAATACTCCCCCCTTTTTTTCGCATAAAACACCCTATGTGTCACGCAAACACAATATGAGAGCAAAATAAAGACAATCCATGCACTCCTAAAAGAAGTAGTATCCTTAAAATCAAGCAAAATCAAATACACCTTAATATTCCCTTCATACAGCACCCTTCCACACACATTCCCTGAAAATAAAAACATAAAAACATTCTCTAAGAAATCATTTAAAAACAACTGTTCACTACTCAAAACAAACCATTAACAGCCAGCACAAACTTTTTACAAATACAAGAAACCTGTAAACAAGCACATATACTTACACTCACTGAAACACAACACTGAAAAATACCACACTCAAACGCTACAAATAATCCAGATTCTATAACAGCCTTTCATACCCTGGTTTTGCCAATTTTACCTTGCACAATACTATGAAATCATGCTAATAATGCAATCACTTCAGAAGGTCAATAAACTCTAGTTGCAAATTTACAAATAAAATTCCTAACCATAAATTGACAAAGAACACACAATACTAAATTCTGGGAAAGGTCAGAAAATTATAGCATTGCTACTGCTCTATGGTTTCTGCTTGTATGCACACTGCAAATCCACTGTTAAAGTTTGTCACAAATAATTTGGGAAAAGTTTTAGAACCCAGTCTATTGTCAACAGTAACCAGCCATGTAGTCGTTACATGCTATTCTATACCTTAAAATAATCAGACTTTTACTAAATACACAATTATTTGATTTTTTTTATATATATAATTGAATATTCAACATTTTTGCAGCTCTATGACTAAATATAACAATTTTATACAACAAAATAAAAATTCTGAAAAGAATAAAAATAATTTACACTAATAGATTAAAAGGACAGTTTATCCAAAAACCCTCCCCCCTTTAAATTGTTCCCAATGATCCATTTTACCTGATGGAGTGCATTTAATTGTTAACAAGTAGCTTTTTCACCCCTATTTTGGCATTTGAAATTACTGATTTAGCCTTTTGTAAACCCACTTTTAGTAAAAGTTTGTATACTGGAGCCTCATCTATTGAATAGCCTAAGAAACCACAGCCAGAAGTAGAAATTACACTCTCCGTGGGGTACAGGATAGTTAAGTAATATAATGTCAATTTTTCATTGTTCTGTCTAAGTATTGAGCTTTTTTTTTTCCGGACAAAGCTAAGATAAGGAACACAATGAGATATGCTATTACCTGAAACTCACCCCATTGTAATAGGCTGTGGTTTAAAAGCACAAAAGCAGATACTTCATATATACAAATAAACCTGAAAATGCAATTTCTCCTAAATTTGATACTATACAGCTGGTGTAACAAATCATTGAAAACACATCAACATAAAAACAATTTTACAGTGTACTATCCCTTTAAGGGCTGATCATTTATAATATGTACAGTATATTACATATATAACCTAGCCATAATTAGGAAACTTGTATTATTTACCATTAAAATTCTACTTCTTTACTGTATCATAACCTTTATATATTTAAATGAGAGCCATCACAGCATAAATAATATTACACAGCAATATGTTACCAGTTTATATTAAAACTCTACTTAATTACTCTACTTACAAAAGAAACAGACCCAAATACTTTAGATACATTTAATGACATACAGTGCTTAACCTTTATTTTCACTTTTCTCACAAACTCCTTGCATAAATCTTGGACATACTTAAATCAACCTATTAATCACGTGCCATAAAAAAACCTCTCTTATTTGCCAGACTTAAAATCACGCCCATCATAGCACTTACAAATTTCTTAGTTAGTTCACTTGCAAAAACAATATATTTATATGACTCAGACAGGTGGAAACACTAAATCTCTCTTCAAGATAATAAATCCTGAGATATTTAGTGGGGAGTAAACCTTTTACACATAACACGAGAAACAGTGAAACATCAGACAAACAATTCTTACACAGAATCTCCACTACATAGAATCTCCGTTTCGTTACTGCAAAGACCATAAAACAAAAAGAAAGGGTTTTCACATTCCAAGCTATTTTTCAAGATAGTAGACACACTTTGTCATCCCGCAACTCCAGAGGAAAAAACTGTAGAGATATTTCTTAAAAACAAATCCAATTTTATTTGTCAAAACAATTTAAAAATCATGTAAAAACATGTATGCTGCATAAGCTAGTCGCAGGCCTGCAACAAGGTGTTTAGAACCAAACGCCAAACATGTTTCGGGCCAAGTTTCAGCCCTTGTTCACTGGCATAGTTTGTGTTCACACCTGCTAGTGCTATTTAACAATGAAATATTGAAGTAATTGCAGGCACCTGTACCTCATTAACTCTTTGAAAAAAGAGAAAATACTTAAACATTGAAATACAAGTTAGTAAGAAGAATATTACTGCTTTTATTAACACAATACCTATAACTCTAGTGGTCTTTAAGGATGTTATTTTTCAAGATACATCCTGTCATGTCACATTTCAACATTATGTACAGTGAGTCAGGCACTTTTCTCCATGAGCACAGTATGCAACAAACAGCAACAACACTTATCACTAAGCCCTTACTTTGAACAAACCCCACATTCACAACACAATAAGATTAGCAATGAAATAAGCAATTAATCAAAAAGCATCAAGTGACCATTCAGCTCCAGTGATATTTAAACTAAACTATACTATATGCTTATATAAGGGAATTTTAACCCTTTAAAACCCTTAAAACCAAAGACTTTAACTTCCGTTATTGCAAGAATCTAACTTGCAAACAAATAAGGTGAGACTTTAACTCACGCTATAACGTGCACTATGACTTGCACTAGGACTCAAACCTAAGCAAACCCACACTTGATGGCAGGACTCAAACCTGTCCAGGGGAGTTTAACCCCTTATAAATGGACCTTAACCCTTTATATAGTATTAATGCCGTTCAGACTTTGGGTTCAGATTCACAGAGGGAAAAGCAGAATAAAAACACTTATCTACCTACCCCTGTGTGAATCCCACATTCTGACACCAGAATTGTTAGGCGTTATCTTATGACCAGGGGTATCACTTTGCACTTAGCAGTATTCTACACCTTCACCTGGAACTGAATGGGTTACTTGGCAATATATCTTGGGAACAACAATCAAACATACAGCAAGTAAAGTAATAACCCATACCAATAAATTAATAACGGGAGATAGAGCAAACAATTTTTAAAACAACTTTCCAATTTACTTCTATTATCAAATTTGCTTCATTCACTTTGTATAATTTGTTATAAGAAAAGCAACGCACTTCAGGGAGCTAGCTGAACACATTTGTTTGACGACAAGAGCCATATATGTGCAGCCACTGCTGCTCCTGAGCCTGCCTAGGTGCTTTTCAACAAAAGACACATAGAGAAAGAAGCAAATAAGATAATATAAGTAATGTGGGCAGTTGTGTAAAAGTACATGTTCTATCTGAAGCATGAAAGAAAAATATTGGGTTTCATGGTCCTTTAACTGGCGTCAACAGAAGTCATATGACACTCCCCCCAACTAGGAAGCCCACATTTCAGTTATCCCTAGGCCAGGTAGGGCACCTGCAAGTCCAAGCAATTTTCACTTTATTTCCTTGTTGAACTCAGATCTCAAAATTGTTGTTAAAATATTAGCTAAGCAACTTAAAATTCTCCCTAAAGATCCCTGTACATCAAGTCAATTTGTTCCATTCAGGAATGCATAAGGTAGTACTATAAAAGTTTTTAAAGTATTTGATTATTTAAAGATATGTATAACCAAATCTATACTTGTAAAGAAAGTGTGTAGAGAGGACAGCGCCAAAGGGGATTGGTGTAAACACGCTCACTTCATAAAAGAAAAATAGCCTAACAGAATTGTTCAGAACTAGGTTTGCAAAAGTAGGAGTGAAGGAGCGCCTCAAAGTGAGGCTTAAGTATACTTAGGGGATAAATAATGCGGCGAGTGCAAAAATAAAAAAAGACAAAACTAGTATATGTAGGGTGGAGAAAATAATATAAGTTGGATTGTAATATATTGAATTATAGTCATGTAACCGTTAAATGTACAATTTGTTGCAAACCGTGTTCGTTTTTCATTTGTTTTCATTTGTTTTTAGTTGTTTTATGTAAGATATGTGTCTGTTTCATAAGTATGTTTAATACCAACCCTGTCTTTTAATTTGCTCCAATATATTAAATAATTTATGGTACAACATCATCCACGCTTCAGGAACTATTATTGCAACAATTTGTACATTTAACGGTTACATGGCTATAATTCAATATATTACAATCCAACTTATTTTCACCTAGATTTAGAGTTTTGCGTTAGAAGGGGTGCGTTAGCTACACGTGTTTTTTTCCCCCGCACCTTTTAAACAACGCTGGTATTTTGAGTTCTCTGAAGGGCTGCGTTAGGCTCCAAAAAGGGAGCGTAGAGGCATATTTACCGCCACTTCAACTCTAAATACCAGCGTTGCCTACGGACGCGGCCAGCTTCAAAAACGTGCTCGTGCACGATATCCCCATAGGAAACAATGGGGCAGTTTGAGCTGAAAAAAACCTAACACCTGCAAAAAAGCAGCGTTCAGCTCCTAATGCAGCCCCATTGTTTCCTATGGGGAAACACTTCCTAAGTCTGCACCTAACACCCTAACATGTACCCCGAGTCTAAACACCCCTAACCTTACACTTATTAACCCCTAATCTGCTGCCCCCGCTATCGCTGACCCCTGCATTTTATTATTAACCCCTAATCTGCCGCTCCGTACACCGCCGCAACCTACATTATAGTTATGTACCCCTAATCTGCTGCCCCTAACATCGCCGACCCCTATATTATATTTATTAACCCCTAATCTGCCCCCCCCAATGTCGCCGCTACCTTACTACGCTTATTAACCCCTAATCTGCCGACCGGCCCTCGCCGCCACTATAATAAATGTATTAACCCCTAAACCGCCTCACTCCCGCCTCAAAAACCCTATAATAAATAGTATTAACCCCTAATCTGCCCTCCCTAACTGTCAGATACTTGTTAGTCAGTATGTACCTTTAAGCATATCTTATATAAGGCTACTCCTCCCCCTTCCACCTGCCAATTAATGCGTTTGAGTTACTGACCAAGTCGCCTTGACACAGATACTCTTTCTCCTGGCTAAAGCTAAAGTTACTAATTTCTGGAATAACCTACCTGCACAACGTGTTGTGCCTCTCATACAATTCCTCTATCCTAAGGATACACCACAAGATTCTACTTGTCCCTTGCAAACAACCAAGCAAGCACCTTAAAGTTTACGGACTTTGCAGCTACTACCTCTGTTAACCTGACTACCGGAACTTTCACTGAAGCCGCTGGTTTAAAGCTGAGTAACCGCTGCACTGAACTTTTACATACCGCTTGTCAGTTTCCAGCCGTTTACAAACTTTTACCGCTCCTGATCGTTTGTCTCCTCTGTGTGCTCAGCGTCCTCTCTGCCTGTCAGCCTTTCCAGCGTCCTGATTGGACAGTTCGCACACACCCCTACAGCCGCTGCTGCTGCAGCTACGAAGCACTTCTCCCTCAAGAGTGAAACAGCTTTCTCTTGCTACACCTCTCAAGTTACTGCCTTGCAACTTGTAATACATTACGCACACAGTAAGAGCTGTTACTAACAACTAAAGGAACTTTATTGTATAGCTCATTCACAGAACTACAACCTTATTCTCTGCTCTCAGCTTTCTATAAAAGGCAACCCCTGTCCTGCTAGTGCTGTCCAGTGATTACACTACTGTTTCTCCCTTGGTTACTTCAGACTTTATACACTACCAATACCTACTCCTGTAACAAGATAACAGGGGTCTACTTAAAACCAACCCTGCACTTCTACTTATTACAGGGACTGCAGTTGAGATCCACTATATAAGGAACATTTCCTCCATATTACCTAACACTAACATCGCCGACACCTAACTTCAAGTATTAACCCCTAATCTGCCGACCGAACCTCGCCGCTACTCTAATAAATGTATTAACCCCCAAAGCTAAGTCTAACCCTAACCCTAACACCCCCTAAGTTAAATTTAATTTAAATCTAACGAAATAAAATAAATCTTATTAAATAAATTAATCCTATTTAAAGCTAAATACTTACCTGTAAAATAAACCCTAATATAGCTACAATATAACGAATAATTATATTGTAGCTATTTTAGCATTTATATTTAATGGATCAGCCATCAGCTGATCAGAACAGCCAATAGAATGCGAGCTCAATCTAATTGGCTGATTGGATCAGCCAATCGGATTGAACTTGAATCTGATTGGCTGATTCAATCAGCCAATCGGATTTTTCCTACCTTAATTCCGATTGGCTGATAGAATCCTATCAGCCAATTGGAATTCGAGGGACGCCATCTTGGAAGACGTCACTTAAAGGAACCTTCATTCTTCGGGAGTCGCCGGAAGAAGAGGATGGATCCGCGTCGGCTGCTTCAAGATGGTCCCGCTCCGCGCCGGATGGATGAAGATAGAAGACGCCGCCTGGATGAACATGTCTACCGGTCCAGATGTCCTCTTCTTGCCGGATAGGATAAAGACTTTGGACCCTCTTCTGGACCTCTTCTTGCCGGATAGGATGAAGACTTCGGACCCTCTTCTGGACGGATCGGTGATACCTGGCGTGGTGAAGATAAGGTAGGGAGATCTTCAGGGGCTTAGTGTTAGGTTTTTTAAGGGGGGTTTGGGTTAGATTAGGGGTATGTGGGTTGTAATGTTGGGGGGGTATTGTGTTTTTTTTAAATGCAAAAGAGCTGTTTTCTTTGGGGCATGCCCCGCAAAAGGCCCTTTTAAGGACTGGTAAGGTAAAAGAGCTGTTAACTTTTTATTTTAGAATAGGGTAGGGCATTTTTTTATTTTGGGGGGCTTTGTTATTTTTTTAGGGGGCTTAGAGTAGGTGTAATTAGTTTAAAATTCTTGTAATCTTTTTTTGTTTGTAATTTAGTTTAGTTGATTTAATTGTAGATAATTGTAGGTAATTTATTTAATTTATTTAATTATAGTGTAGTGTTAGGTTTAATTGTAACTTAGGTTAGGATTTATTTTACAGGTAATTTTTCTTATTATTTTAACTAGGTAGCTATTAAATAGTTATTAACTATTTAATAGCTATTGTACCTAGTTAAAATAAATACAAAGTTGCCTGTAAAATAAATATAAATGCTAAAATAGCTACAATATAATTATTCGTTATATTGTAGCTATATTAGGGTTTATTTTACAGGTAAGTATTTGGCTTTAAATAGGATTAATTTATTTAATATGATTTATTTTATTTCGTTAGATTTAAATTATATTTAACTTAGGGGGGTTAGGGTTAGACTTAGCTTTAGGGGTTAATACATTTATTAGAGTAGCGGCGAGGTCCGGTCGGCAGATTAGGGGTTAATACTTGAAGTTAGGTGTCGGCAATGTTAGGGAGGGCAGATTAGGGGTTAATACGATTTATTACAGGGTTTTTGAGGCGGGAGTGAGGCAGTTTAGGGGTTAATACATTTATTAGAGTAGCGGCGAGGTCCGGTCAGCAGATTAGGGGTTAATAAGTGTAGTTAGGTAGCGGCGATGTTGGGGGGGGGGCAGATTATGGGTTAATAAATATAATGTAGGTGTCGGCAATGTTAGGGGCAGCAGATTAGGCGTACATAGGGATAATGTAGGTTGCGGCGGTGTGGGGTCGGCAGATTAGGGGTTAAAAATTTTTATTAGCGTGGAGGCGATGTGGGGGGACCTCGGTTTAGGGGTACATAGGTAATTTATGGGTGTTAGTGTACTTTAGAGCACAGTAATTAAGAGCTTTATAAACCGTCGTTAGCCCATAAAGCTCTTAACTCCTGACTTTTTTCTGCGGTTGGAGTCTTGTCGCTAGAGTTCTAACGCTCACTTCAGCCAAGACTCTAAATACCAGCGTTAGAAAGATCTCATTGAAAAGATAGGATACGCAATTGACGTAAGGGGATCTGCGGTATGGAAAAGTCGCGGCTGGAAAGTGAGCGTTAGACCCTTACCTACAAGACTCTAAATACCAGCGGGCGGCCAAAACCAGCGTTAGGACCCCTTAACGCTGGTTTGGACAGCTAACGCAGAACTCTAAATCTAGGCGTTTATTTTCTTCACCTTACATATACTAATTTTGTCTTTTTTATTCTTGCACTCGCCGCATTATTTATCCCCTAAGTATACTAAAGCCTCACTTTGAGGCGCTCCTTCACTCCTACTTTTGCAACCAAATCTATACTTGTTTCAAGAAACTTCAAAAAGGTGTTCAATCGTTTAAACTGGGAATTTTTATTATCTGTATTGGTTTTAGACCCAAAATGATTAAACTATTTATGAGTTTATACTCATGCCCCTCTACCAACGTCAGATGAAATGGAACCATTTTTAAGAGTTTTGAGATTAAAAATGGAACCAGACAAGGGTTTCCATTGTCTGTTTGTTCTCACCATGGAGGTGCTGGCCTCTCAATCTGGACATACAAGGAGTAAAGCTAGGACCAAATTAAAATAAGATATCACTCTATGCAAACAATGTCCTATTGATACTGTTACCAGCCTGAGATATTCCCTGCCAGAAATGTTGAAGGAATTAGACCCTTTGGGAAATTTTCTAATTTCCTGATTAATAACCAAAAAGTCAAAATGTTAAATATCAACTTATCAGAAGAGGATTTTAGATCCTTACAAAAAATCTGCCCTTCTAAAAAAAATAAATGAAAATGGAATATTTTGGGACTGAGCTTGTTCCTTTCAGTGTCACTTTGTTTGAAAAAACAAACAAACAAACAAACAAACAAACAAACAAACAAACAAACAAACAAACAAACTATAATGCCCTCCTTATTAGGATTACAATCAGACCTTGCCTCTTGGAGAGAGAGCCCTCTCTCCTGGTGGTGACAAATAGAAACCACAAAAATGACTATCTGCCCTAGAAATCTGTTATGCTTCATTCTTTAGATATCCTTTGTTGAAGAAATAGCAACAGACATGGGTGAACCAATCAGACGATGCATCTATGAGCAGCCACCAATCAGCAGCTGCTGAGCTATGCTTTTCAATTAAGGACTTCAAGAGAATGAAGCAAATCAGATCATAGAATTGAACTGGAAAGTTGTTTAAAATTGCATGCTCTTTCTAAATCATGAAAGAAAAAAAATTGGGTTTCATGTCCCTTTAAGCGACAAATTAAAATATCAGTTATATATAAGCCCTTAGATAGAGACCTGGGGGTTCTGAAACTACAGATCTATTATACTGCGGTTGTTCTACAGAGGGTTCTTGACTGGCATGAGAGGGATACAGATAAAGGCCTGGGTGTCTTTAGTCTCCAAACTACTGTGGGTGCCTAGGGTGGGTGCTCTATGCTGTCTTTCTCAGGACAGTAAAATTACTATTATTAATAATATTTGCACCTACAAACATACTTTTGAGGTGTGGGATAAACTTTTGCATGTTAATGGGGCAATTTATTGACCAAGATTCACCATGATTTTTCATAATGCAGATTTCTTAGGTGGGTTTTAAAAGAGGGCCTCTGCAATACTACATGTAGGTAACACAATTCCCATCATAATATTTTCTGGACAAGGGCAAACTAAAACTCAGGAAAGAGTTGACAAACATAGTGAACGGCCTATATGCATCTTGGGTAAACTACTCCCAACTCAGACACTATCTTCAAACCTTACTACATAAGGCGGACTCACTCCATCAGCCTAAACATTTTAATGTATTTGCTTCTCAGAATGAAGCATACAACATTCCCTAGCCTTAGCTCGGAACATTCTAAGTAACACACAGAAACAAAAGCTCCCCCCATACACTTGTCCGGACAGCAGGAGCTTGGAGTTAGCATTGATAGCTCAGAATAGAACCAAATGTTTGATCAAGCCCATAAATTCTCATTCCAGATTCTTACTGATAAAGAAAACTCCCAAAATACTGTCTATTGAGAGGAACATGCATCTTTGAAAACCAAAATAATAATTTTAACACATGTTAAAATGCCCTATTTTAGTAAAAAAAAATAAACACAATTCTCCATTAAAGGGACAGTCCACTCCAGAATTTGTATTGATTAAATGATAGATAATCCCTTTATTACCAACACGGTAATTATAATATACTCTTTACCTCTGTGATCAAATTGTATCTAAGCCTCTGCAGACTGCCTCCTTATTTCAGTTCTTTTGACAGACTTGGACTTTAGCCAATCAGTGTGGACTCGTAAATAACTCCATGAAAGTGAGCACAATGCTATCTATATGGCACACATGAACTAGCACTGTCTAGGTGTGAAAAACTGACTGTCAAAATGCACTGAGACAAAAGGCGGCCTTTAAGGTCTTAGAAATTAGCATATGAGCCTACCTAGGTTTATCTTTCAACAAAGAATGTCAAGGGAAAGAGTAAATTGGAAAGATGTTTAAAATTGCATGCCCTACCTGAATCATAAAAGTTACATTTTGAATAGACTGTCCCTTTTAGATCCTTGAGCAAGTATATTTTATTGAAGGTCTTTTTCCCTATTATGTTTATTTTCTGTATTAATGTTTTATTAATGCCAAGCCGCATTAAAGGTAATTATTATATCTTATACACTGCCTATAAAATTTGACAGGGTATACCATTATTTATTGTTTGTATTTATTGCCCTCAATTCATATTCTGCACTTTCTGTATATATCTAGTCTGAACAGACAAAACATGCAGCAGTATTCTCCAGAAATATTCTTTGATGCATCAATGAGCATGAAGCCTTTGCCAAATATTTCTGCTGACAATGATGTACTAACATCTGTACGTTATTTTTAGTTGTACCTAAACTGTAAACCTAAATTTTATATGACAAACATTGCTTCTTGTTTTAGTTTGTTTTTAATGTGTAACATAATCCGCCAGTGACAAGACAGAACATCTATAAATTATGTACAAAACTGACTGGAGAATCTACTTTATAGAAAACTCATTAAAACTGAAAACATTCTGTTGATTTCAGCATGCCTGAATTATCTAAGGTAGTTGAATGAGATAAATATTTGATGATGAGGCTTATTAAATTTCCACCAATATTATGCTTGCAACTAAATATGCACTGGGATCTTAAATGCAGTCCAGGGAATGAACGACTCACTGTTCATAGATTTTGTTTTGCAACCAATCAGAAATCGCCTGCTGAGTTGTGTCACGCTATAACTAAATTATCCTGTTTTTGTTTTAGATTTACTTGGTAGCATTAAATTATAGCAACACTTTCTGCTACAGTAATCGCATGTTGTGCTACAGTAATCAGCACAATGCAACCTTATTCCATATAATTATTAGTGTAGGAAAAAACCAGGAACGTTACAAACCAATAAAATCAAACAGATGTGGGCGGTGGTTAAACAAAAGAAGAAAAGAGTTTATCTTTTATACTTTTATATTACTTGCTAATCATTTTCTGAGAAGAACAGAGAAAATGCAAAGTGTTTAGCTTCTATTATAAAAAGAGAGATTTTATAAAAGCCCCAATTATTAATTTCACTGTGGGATATTTTCATGCTTTATTTATTTGAAATTTAATGTAAAATAATAAAAAATATATGCAATAAAAAGTAACAATGTTTTGTTGGCAAGACTTTCTTATTCTGAGAGAAATTATTGCTTTTCTTTAATAGGAACATAATTTAATTTGTAGAGCAATCATTTTACTTGTTATTTTTTTCATTTGGCTTTATTATTTTACTAGGAAATGTAGGCATCCAATCATGGACACCCTTTTGCATGGTCTAGTGGTAAAACTTTACAAAACAATCCTTAAAGGGATACTAAACCCAATTGTTTTCTTTCATGATTCAGATAGAGCATGCAATTTTAAATTTTCTAATTTACTCCTATTATCAATTTTTCTTCTTTCTATTGCTATCTTTATTTAAAAAGCAGGAATGAAAAGCTTACGAGCCAGCCCATTTTTGGTTCAGATCCTGGGTAGCACTTGCTTATTGGTTTGCTAAATGTAGCCACCAATAAGCAAGCGCTATCCAGGGTGCTGAACCTAAAATGGTCTGGCTCCTAATCTTAAAATTCTTGCTTTTTAAATAAAGATAGTAAGAGAACGAAGAAAATTTAATAATAGGAGTAAATTTAAAGTTGCTTAAAATTGCATAATCTATCTGAATCATTAAAGAAAAAAATTGGGTTTAGTATCCATTTAACATTTCGTATAGCTATTTAAAATCAAGCTTAGATGCAAAAATATTTGAAAAATGCATTAATAAATGGCACCTGCTAAGCATAATCACACAGTATGCAGAAAAATATGTGTATGCTGTTACATATATGTGACATTTTCCCAGATCTGTTAATTGTTGCAGTAAACAATATGGGCTTGGGATTTTTTTCACATTGCAGTATTGTCTGGAATTGCTATTCTAATACCACCAGAAGGGTATAAGCCGAGTACCTAATTATGCTACAAAAGCTGCACATACAGAAAAAAATATCTTTATTTGTTTTATGGCATTAATTTTTCATCAGAGCACTCTGTAACAACAATTAGATCAGATTTGCATAAACAGATAAAAACAAATTATTTCATATTTTTAGCAAATATTTTTTTCTCTGAATCAATGGCAAATTCCTAACTTTAAAGGGACATTAAACACTAAATAAATGCTAGATAGACTAATGCATTCAAAGAAAAGATTAGTCTGTGAATAACATGTAGATGTATTTGTTGTTGTTTAAATAGTGCCAAAATAAGTGTAAAGTTATGTTTGTAAAACAATGGGAGCTGCCATGTTGTGACTTAGGTTACTTTCTCTGCTGTGGCCAATTAGGAACAGTTTTAAATAGGTTTCTAGAGTGTGCAGCCAATGGCTGTGGTGAATATAACAGTCTTCTGCACCTCAATTTCTAACAGGAACTGAAATGCTCATGATTTCAGCATGGAATTACAGGAACAGGGGACAAAATAAATAATGAAAGTATATTGTAGAGTTTATATATATATATATATATATATATATATATATATATATATATATATATATATATATATATATATATATATATATATATATATACGATAAATAATTTTATATTACCATCTCTAAGTTTTTAATGACCCTTTAATTTAGGCATCAGGGAAAAAAATACAAACTTTCACATGATGGATTTCATGCAATTGTGGTACTGTGTAGAGCTTATTTAGGGCTAGATTAAGAGTGGTGCTCTAAATTTAGCGTACAAGCGATATGAGATATTTCTCAGCTTTATGTGCGCAATGGAAATAACGCACGTACTATGAGTTGAAAGTAAACGCATTTGAGTGCAATAGAATTTAACGTGCATCAAGTTAGTGTGACTTCAGAATTCTGGTTAACTGTTATGTGAGACAAAAAAGTAGCACAAAACACATCAAAATACATTTAACAGTACAGTTGCACTCATATTAACACTGTCTGATATAACTTTTTATTGCAATAATGTTTATATCATTTTTAAGTGCTCAAAGAAATGATATGATATAAGTGTAAGGTCTGCAACGGACTTTAACATAGAGATTCATCCATAACGTACTGTTTCTTTTTCAAATTGAATGTTATATTTTTTTTTTATTTTACTTTTTCTGTTATATATATATATATATATATATATATATATATATATATATATATATATATATATATATATATATATATATATATATATATAGTCTTTATAGCATGGCTTAGTACTCACGGTAACCTTTGAACCACCGGGGTGCACATCAAAGAGATTCTGCATAATTCACAGATCCAACATATCGCAAAAAGGAAGGCACTCGCCGGGTTTAATAAGGATAAAGTTTTATTCCTTATGAAGTAACGTTTCGGTGTTTTACCTCCGTTTTCAAACTGACAACAAGAATCAATGCTATACACAGACTTAAATATCCCTTTACCATAATCACCTAGTGCAGGTGTTGCACAATACTTAGCACGCATCATCAGACAGTGCCCGTATCTTAGCAACCAACAACAAACAACCTTAAGTGAACACCTTTCACTACAACTAATAATGAACTTGTAAAACTAACTTATTTAAAAACAATTGAATTGCTGCAATATTACACCTATTAGCGCTAATAAGGTAACTAAATACAATAATATATGTCTCGAGCACAGCAATTTCTACAGTACTTTGTATACTAAACTCTGTTTTGTGAGAAATGGTGTCATATATTGAATAAGTACTCCTTAGATCTTATCTTATTGGTGATACAGGAAGTAAGGAGATTACTTACTATTAGCAAGATTGAAATAGATCAATATAAGGAGGAGAATGTACCAACACTAGTTGAGAAAGGTGAAAGTGATTGGGAAAACAAAATTAAGGCGCAGCTTGATCAATATCAGAAGGAATTAACTGACTTTAAAAATAGGAAATTTGAAGCTGTATTAGAAGACTACCGGGAAAAACGTGTTTATAAATGGTTGTTGAAACCTGAGGAAAGACAGAGGTGGAGAGAGTATCGCCCTAGGCGGTATAGAGCTAGGAGACCCCAGAATTTAACTACTGTGGACTCCTCAGGATCGGGTACTGACTCTGATAACACTCAGGGCATCCAGACTAACAGTGCTGCATATGAAGAGAGAGGGGTGATAACCCGTTCAAAAAATGGGGGAGGTGCCCGCACCCGCGGAGAAGTCAGTATAAGAGGCAGACCACCGCGCCAGAGGAGAAGATGAAAGGAGACAGCATAGTGATTAACATCAGTAGTAGGGTTTTGACACTGGATGAGGAGAAGCTTTTACAAAAAGGTTTTTCATATGTGCCAACAGATCTTACAGATGAATTTGACTTGCATATAGATATATTGCGTTTCCAAAGGACACTCAAGCTGCATGAATACTTTGGACCCACTAGTGGGGATTCTTGTCAATTCAAAAGAAAGAGCACATTTGACCCAAATAGCCAGAACAGCACCATTAAGACTTTCACTAATAAGCTTGAAAAAGACTTTAAGGATTCAATACATACCCAACAACAGGAAGTATGGTTTAATTTAACCAGAAGTGAGAGGGAGGCACTAAAGGGTTTAACTAAAGATGAATCGATTGTCATAAGAAGGGCTGACAAGGGTGGTGCTGTGGTCATTCTGGACTATGAATATTATCGGAAAAAAATATTACAACAGCTCAATAAAAAAGATACCTATAGGACACTACCCAGCAACCCTACTACTAAGTTCAAGGAACGGATTGATGACCTATTAAAAGAGGCATTTGCTATGGAGTGGATTGATAAACATACATTTGAATTCCTTACTAAGGATTATCCGAAGGTTCCCATTTTTTACACACTTCCCAAGATCCATAAGAATCCAAGTGAACCACCGGGACGACCAATAGTTGCTGCAACAGACTCACTCCTTCAACCACTGGCAGTATACGTGGATAGTATACTACAACCAATAGTGCAACACATGTCGAGTTACCTGAAGGACTCAAGCAATGTCATTAAATTGCTGAAAAATATAGGACCAGTGAGGGATGAGGATATACTTGTGACATTGGACGTTACAAGTCTTTATACGGTCATCCCACATGGGGAAGGTATAGAGTCCATTAAGAGACATCTTCTGAAATACCCCTATGTGGGACCCCCAATTGGGTTCATAATTGAGCTTTTGGAAAGCTGTCTTAAAATGAATTTCTTCCGCTTCGAGCGAACATATTATTTACAGTTGACAGGAACAGCGATGGGGTCGAATGTGGCCCCATCATATGTGAACCTCTTTATGGATGAATTTGAGAGCAATAACAACCATATCTTCAGAAATCCTAATGTCTTAACTTACAGAAGATATATAGATGACCTTTTCGTTATATGGAGGGGAGACGCTGAATTGCTTCAGGAGTGGTTTGATGCGTTGAACCTAGTACATCGATCCTTAAAGTTCAAGATGAGCTGGAACAGGGAAACCATAGAGTTTCTGTATCTGAGGATATATAAAGAGGATGGTATCTTGCAGACCACTCTATACAGGAAGCCAACAGACAGAAACTCATTGCTTGAAGCATCTAGCTGTCTCCCACCTGCGCTTAAAAAGGCACTCCCTAAATCACAATTTATGCGGGTTAAAAGAAATAACACTCGGGAGGAGAATGCCAGCGTTCAGCTCAAGGAGATGAAATGGAATTTCATCGAGAGAGGTTATAAGAAGAAGGCCCTTAATGAGCAGTTACAAGCAATACAGAGGATGAGTACTAGTCGTAGGAATGTTGACAGTAAGAAAAGGCTGACATTTACAACTACCTATGCAGCGGATAAGAACGGATTTAATGGGATCTTGAGACGAAATTGGGAAATCCTGCAGAGTGATGATGCACTCCCCTTTAAAGGGCCACTGTAAGTAAATATTTTCTATGCATGTTACTAACTAACTACCCCAAATACGCTTTTTATCAATAGCATTTCATTAACATATCTCTACCGTATATCAGAAATCTTGTCTGCAAATTTAATTGTTTTCCAAACCCACTCCGTGGGTATCCTTTGCTCTGTACCAATCCGTTTACAATACCTAGGTTTCAAAATGGTGCTTTAAACACAATTTCATTGGTTTAAGTATTTTGAACACACAGTGCTGAAAATAGTGGGCAGGATAACAGTGACATCTTCGGGGAATAAAAGATATAACTTTTATAACGTTATGAAACTTCGTTTTGGAGAAAATATAGGTCAGTAGGTTTTAATTAATGTTTATTAACTTTAATATGTTAGTTGTTTGGCTTAAAAATTATAACAGAAAGTAATCCTTTAAGGATATGATGGCACAGAGAATAGGGTACAAAAAAGGTAAATCCCTTAAGGACAATCTGCAATTGACGGACCCTACACACTGTTATTCTAAAAACTGGCTAAGCAGACAGGCACTGAAACCAGGATGTTTTAAGTGTAGCGGTTGTACCACCTGCAATGGGATGTCAGCAGGGAAATACTTTAACCACCCAAGGTATAATAAGAAATATTTTCATAAACACAGGGTTACCTGCACGACCCCTTATATAGTGTATATGCTCCACTGTCCTTGCAGCCTATTCTATGTAGGTAAGACCTGTGACAACCTGAGGGTTAGGATGGCTAACCATAGGAGCGCCATTAGACAAGCCATCAAAAATGGAGAATCAAATCAACCAGTGGCTAGGCACTTCCAACAACAAGGGCATAGTGTGGCTGACCTGCGATACACGATAATTGATCATATTCCTGAGATGAGCAGAGGTGGTGACAGGAACAGATTGTTACTCCAAAGAGAGACAAGGTGGACCTACGAGCTGGACACTATAATCCCTAAAGGACTGAACACTAAACTTGAGTGGCATAGTTTCCTATAATCTCTGCATGAGATAGTTATACCCAGTATCTTTTATCTGTATTTTATGTTTATTTGGTGATGTGTTGTCTTTTTATTATTTTTATTATTTTTTTTTATTTTTGACTTTGTTCTTTGTGTGTCCTGTTTGTGGTTGTCTTTCGTTGGTTTGTTTTTTATTTTTATTGCTTTTTGTTTATTTTATGTTTTTAGTCTGGTTTATGTGATGTCTTTCATGGTGTTTTATTTTTTGTTGATATTTTTGATTTTTGACTTTGTTCTTTGTGTGTCCTTTTTTGTGGCTGTCTTTCGTTGTTGTTGTTGTTGTTTTTTTTGTTGTTGTTTTTTCTGGTTTGTTTATTTTATGTTTTTAGTCTGGTTTATGATTTGTTGTATTGTCAGGTAGTTTTCTTTTTGTTTTGTTACATGTATGATGCCGGGATGAGTTAAGGCTGTGGGACTGAGGTTTGGCATGACAAAGAGATTTCATGTCATCCTTTGATGCAGGACAGCCGAGATTAGCAATCCTTTGAGTGTCGTATGTATCTGTTTCTAGAAATTAGAATACTGGACTTAGGAAATGTGTGGATGTTTTCGGTATATTATGGAGGTTATATCCTGTACATATTAGTCCTGAGTTAGTAATGCAGTTTAGTATACAAAGTACTGTAGAAATTGCTGTGCTCGAGACATATATTATTGTATTTAGTTACCTTATTAGCGCTAATAGGTGTAATATTGCAGCAATTCAATTGTTTTTAAATAAGTTAGTTTTACACGTTCATTATTAGTTGTAGGGAAAGGTGTTCACTTAAGGTTGTTTGTTGTTGGTTGCTAAGATACGGGCACTGTCTGATGATGCGTGCTAAGTGTTGTGCAACACCTGCACTAGGTGATTATGGTGAAGGGGTATTTAAGGCTGTGTATAGCATTGATTCTTGTTGTCAGTTTGAAAACGGAGGTAAAACTCCGAAACGTTACTTCATAAGGAATAAAACTTTATCCTTATTAAACCCGGCGAGTGCCTTCCTTTTTGCGATATGTTGGATCTGTGAATTATGCAGAATCTCTTTGATGTGCACCCCGGTGGTTCAAAGGTTACCGTGAGTACTAGGCCATGCTATAAAGACTATATATATATATATATATATATATATATATATATATATATATATATATATATATATAAATAACAGAAAAAGTAAAATAAAAAAAAAATATAACATTCAATTTGAAAAAGAAACAGTACGTTATGGATGAATCTCTATGTTAAAGTCCGTTGCAGACCTTACACTTATATCATATCATTTCTTTGAGCACTTAAAAATGATATAAACATTATTGCAATAAAAAGTTATATCAGACAGTGTTAATATGAGTGCAACTGTACTGTTAAATGTATTTTGATGTGTTTTGTGCTACTTTTTTGTCTCACATAACAGTTAACCAGAATTCTGAAGTCACACTAACTTGATGCACGTTAAATTCTATTGCACTCAAATGCGTTTACTTTCAACTCATAGTACGTGCGTTATTTCCATTGCGCACATAAAGCTGAGAAATATCTCATATCGCTCGTACGCTAAATTTAGAGCACCACTCTTAATCTAGCCCTAAATAAGCTCTACACAGTACCACAATTGCATGAAATCCATCATGTGAAAGTTTGTATTTTTTTCTTGCCTAAATTAAAGGGTCATTAAAAACTTAGAGATGGTAATATAAAATTATTTATCGTATATATATATATATATATATATATATATATATATATATATATATATATATATATATATATATATATATATATATATATATAAACTCTACAATATACTTTCATTATTTATTTTGTCCCCTGTTCCTGTAATTCCATGCTGAAATCATGAGCATTTCAGTTCCTGTTAGAAATTGAGGTGCAGAAGACTTATATTCACCACAGCCATTGGCTGCACACTCTAGAAACCTATTTAAAACTGTTCCTAATTGGCCACAGCAGAGTATTGTGCAACACCTGCACTAGGTGATTATGGTGAAGGGGTATTTAAGGCTGTGTATAGCATTGATTCTTGTTGTCAGTTTGAAAACGGAGGTAAAACTCCGAAACGTTACTTCATAAGGAATAAAACTTTATCCTTATTAAACCCGGCGAGAGCCTTCCTTTTGCGATATATCTATATATATCTATATATATCTATTCTGTCTATGATTAAGGCTCTAAAGGAGCTGAAACGCGTCAGACGCCCACCACAGCCCCTTTCTTGCTGTTCATTATAGCCATTGTCTGATACATATATCTTAGAAGCTTTTATTTAAGTGCTAATAAACTTTCAATTTTGCTTTGAGCTCCCTGTCCGGACCTTTTCTTTGTTTTACCATATATATATATATATATATATATATATATATATATATATATATATATATATTCATTATAGTGTTCTTAGGTTTAAAAACACAATTATATACATAGGTACTTTAAAAAATGATGATGCTTTTTCTTGGTTTTTTTTTTTTTTTTTAATATATATGTAAAACTATCTTTATCTAATTTATTTGCCTTTGAATTTTGCTTTTTCATTAGGTAGTGGTTTGCCTTCCTAAATCATCATAGTATATGAATAGGTGACCGAGAAAAGGGATATTTGTTTAATATGTGTAGTGCTTTCTTAGTAGGAATGGTGTTGTGTACTAGGTTTTCCTTCAACTACCTCTTTATCCTTCAGGGGAGGTTCTTTATAGCCATATATTCTACTTATTATCACTAGATAGATAGATAGATAGATAGATAGATAGATAGATAGATAGATAGATAGATAGAACTTTGACTTGACAATATTCTATTGTAACTTAGCACATATTTTATTGTTATTATGATGGGGCACCATACTGATAATGCACTTGGTGAAAAGCTGGTTACAATTTTTATGTCTTCACTTTTGATGAAATATTCAAATAATCAAATTGATTGACATCCCCTGCTAGTGGCCAATTGGCCGTGAATCTGCAGGGGGTGGCATTGCAGAAGCAGTTCACCAGAACTGCTTGTGCAATGTTAAATGCCGACAGCGTAATCATGTCCGCCAGACATTGGTAAATCGGCCCCTTTGAATGAATTAAACATGAGTAAAAAGAAGTTCTTCGGGTTTTTCAGATCACATTAAAACAGCTCGTCAGGATTATCCACATTTTATCATCCTCTCTATCTATGCAATTTTCTTCTGCTCCGCATTACAGAGCAATGCAAGGCCTGACACATATGTTTTGGCAAAAATCCTGTTATTTGTACACCGTTACACTGGCAAGGTATTTAGTGCCAGATTATAAGTGGCACACAAAATAATTTTAACGTGGGTGAATAGCGTTCATATTACAAGTTAAAAGTAAATTGTCTGCTAGCAAGCAAATCCCGAAGTGCATTAACAGCTGGACTTCGAAAATCGCGATCATGTTAAATTCATCTCCCCATAGACTTTAATAGAGACCTAACACTTATCGCTTGCACGCTAACCCGACACCACATTAGACCTTCAGTGCTAAACTCAAAGATTGGTATAAATAGAAGAACAATTTATTTTTCTTTTTAAATAGAAGAAAATGTTCTTTTTATTTTTAAATACTTTATTTTTTTCCAGTGCAACTCACAGCGACAATCAAAACAAAGAAAAGTTACACAACAATATACAGTATATCAAAAGGTCATATCACTGTAGCCCCACTGGGTTTTATACTTTTATAACAAATACTCCGTAACATCCGTATCTCCTCACTCTCTCCCTATCCCTCTCTCTCTCCTTCAGCTACTATTATAGACAATGTATTAACCTTGAAATACATTTAGATACATTACTGATCCTGTTATCATCTATTCCCTACCATTTTGTTCCCTTCCCCTCACTGAGTTCCTTCCTTAGCCTCACTGGCAGTTATTTGGCTCTTTCCTAAAACCAAATAGTAGGCAGGTATGCTTTGAGCCATGTGAGATTATATGCTCCTTTCCCTAATCAATTAACATTTTCTCACCTCTCTCCTAATATTATCTTCTTCCCAGATTTTGCCTCTCCGTGTCTCCCTCAGGCGCCACCCCCAGAATCTCCTCCTCTCCCAAGACAAATCCAAGTGTCATGTATCTGACCTTGCCCTAGGCAAAAATATTCCATTGTCCCCACAATTGTGCATTTAATATGTAGTCAGAGTCCTTAAAGGGGTAAATGATCTGTTTTTGGTGCGTAATATCCAGTGTGCCAATATGTGGTTCCCATTTGGTCATAAACTTTTTTGTTCTCCGTGTTATATCCCCTTGGGTGTCTATTTGTTCATATATCATCTGCTTTCTCAGCCCTTCCTTGAGTTGCACTAGATGTGGGGGAGCCTGTGTCAGCCACTGCTTAAGGATCAGTTTCCTGGCGTGTAATATTACATTGTGTATGAACTCCCTGTGTTTCTTAATCTTTGCCTGTGGGTGTAGGAATATCACCATTTCAGATGTTAAACTGACTCTTTCCCCTGTGCTCCTTTCCAACCATCTCTGTGTCATACCCCAAAACTTTGCTAATTTTGGACATTGCCATGTCATGTGTAATATATTTGGGTTAGAATTTGAGCGTTTTGGGCATAAGCCCGATGTGTCCTGCTTCCACTTTTGGAACAGTTTTGCCGTGATATATGCATTGTGAACCAATTTAGTATGGGATTCTCTTATTTCATTTGATAATGAAGCCTCTCTCACCTCTGCAAATCTTTGCTTAAAGGGACAGTCAAGTCCAAAAAAAACTTTCATGTCTCAAATAGGGCATGTAATTTTAAACAACTTTCCAATTTACTTTTATCACCAATTTTGCTCTGTTCTCTTGGTATTCTTAGTTGAAAGCTAAACCTAGGAAGGCTCATATGATAATTTCTAAGCCCTTGAAGGCCGCCTCTAATCACATGCTTTTGTATTTGCTTTTCACAACAGGGGAGAGCTAGTTCCTGTAAACCATATAGATAACATTGTGAGCACGCCTGTGAATTGTGGCAGACACTGCACTGATTGGCTAAAATTAAAGTCAATAAATAATAAATAAAATGTCATGTGATCAGGGGGCTGTCAGAAGATGCTTAGATACAAGGTAATCACAGAGGTAAAAAGTATATTAATATAACCGTGGTGGCTGTGCAAAACTGGGGAATGGGTAATAAAAGGATTATCTATCTTTTAAAACAACAAAAATTCTGGTGTTGACTGTCCCTTTAATGCATGTATCTGAAATGTCCTGCCCTGTTAGTGTATTCCAAGTATTCTTGAGGTGCGTTAAGCAAGCTTTATTAGATTTTTTTGGGAGGATTTTATACGTGTGAGATATGGAGGTCAATCCTCCCTTCGTCAAAGTCAAGAGTCTGTAAATGTCACAGTTATCGTCTGGCATTTTCCCTGATCTCAGCAGGTTTTGCACATAGTGCCTCATCTGAAGGTAGGCGAAGTGGTGGCTATTAGGTAGACCATAGTCCCTTTGTAGGTCCACAAACGGTCGGACTGTTACCCCATCTACCGAAAGAACATGTTTAATATTTGTCACCCCCCACTCATACCATTGTTAGAACGGTTTCGTGGTAAACCCTGCCGGGAAATCTGGATTACCTCTTAGAGGCAGGAATGTAGTGTGGTTAGGCGAGACCCCCAGGGTCCTAAACACCTTCCACCATGCCCTTATCGGGCAGCTGAGCAGTGTCGCTTCCCCTAAGATAGAATCTACTTGTGCACGAGTCATGTGAGGTAACATCTTAAGTGACCATGGTTTAATGAATTCTGTCTCCAGCTTGCTGTTGGTAAAGTGTCCCCCATCTGTCAACCAGTCCATCACGTATTTAGTCACAGCTGCCCAATTGTAAAATTCAATGTTTGGTAGCCCAAAACCTCCCATCTCTGGCCTACATGTCATCTTCTGATAACTAATACTATGTTTTTTTCCCCTCCACACAAAATGTAAGATATCCCTGTTTAATGTCTTCAGATCCTGTTTGTGCAGAAGCTCCGGGAGCATCTGTAAGGTATAAAGTAGCTTGGGGAACAGAATCATTTTTATTAGCCCCACTCTTCCTGGTAAAGTTAGTGGCAATGTGTTCCAGGTCGCTAGCATTTGTTTCAAATTCTTCAATAATGGTTTAAGGTTAACTCCATACCACTGGGCTGGATCCCTAGTCAGCGTGACACCTAGATATTTAAAGGTATGTGTGATTACTTTAAAATTATCCTCTAGTGGTAGATCTGGATTTTTATTCAGTAACCATAACAATTCAGATTTGTCCTTGTTTATCTGATAACCCGAGATGCTACTAAATTCTGCAATTATCTTAGTTATGATGGGGATATTTCGCCTAGGATCTTGAGTGTATAGCACCATGTCATCGGCAAACAGTGACAGGTGAATGATCTCTCCACCCACTCTCAAACCTGCTGTTTCTTTTCTTATTCTAATGGCCAGGGGCTCTAGCGCCAGATCAAAGAGGAGTGGGGAAAGGGGGCACCCCTGCCTCATGCCCCTCTGAAGCGGGAATGTTTTAGATGGTGTCCCATTTATCAGGATCGCCGCTTGGGGGTTGCTGTAAATAGTTTTAATGGCTTTCATGAAAGGTCCCTGTATACCGAATTTTTCCATAGTAGTGAATAGGTGGTCCCATAGTATTTTATCAAATGCCTTCTCGGCGTCTACTAGGATCAAACAGGCATCTTCCTCATTGTGATGTTTGTCCTCCCTACCCTGTTTCCAAAAATGTGTGAGCAATAGTTGTAATTTCCTCATATTTTTGACTGCTGACCTACCCTTCACAAACCCGGTTTGATCCTCGTGAACTAATAGGGGGAGAAGCTCCGCCAATCTATTTGCTAGTAGTTTAGTAAATAGTGAACTGAAGAAAATCCGGCTAACCATCCGATAATGAAACCAACTTGGAAGATAAGTATGATTGCCAAAAGGGTTTATTTCGAAAGGTACACTAAGTGCTAAAATCAAGTGGGCATACAGAAAAAAAGCACCAAACGGAGCAAGTCCGAATGGTTACAGTACAGTAACAAACATACGCGTTTCGTGAGGGACTTCCTCACTTGTTCACTGCTCAAACTAACTACTAGCCTGTAAGCCTATATAGAGGGGAATCATAGTAAATTGAACACCTGTACATCGTTAGATACTTAACAAATTTTAACCCCTCAAGTAAAGGCTGCTAATAACAGAGATAATACAGGAATATAATGTGTTTAAAATATATCACAATGTAAATATATTTTAAAAAGTCCACAGTGTAAATATTACAAAAATGTTTTTTACAATCAAAAATATTGTATAGGAAAAAGGAGAATGCCTCTAGTTTGTACATATATACTTAAATCTCTATAGTGGTGAAATAATGTATAATACACAAACTCATTATTTAAAGTGACAGAATGAAATGTATTACACAAACAAGTTAACATCTGCCTCAATATTAGGACCAAATGGGGTCCTGGAATTCATATTGAAAATCCATCTGACCTCCTTTTTACTCAGCTGATATTCCCGGTCACCCCCTCTTTTAGAGAAAGGGACATGATCAACAGCTTGAAAAAAAGCTAGGGAGGAATCTCCCTGATGTTCAAATTTAAAATGTGAGGCCACTGAAGTGAATATATCAGGGTCATTTATGTCCCTAATATGCTCTAATACCCTGTCTCTCAACCTTCTTTTTGTTTTACCTAAGTATTGAATGTGGCAGCTTTTACATGTCATGAGGTACACTATATGTGTTGAATTGCAATTCAAATTATATCTGATTGTATACTGTTTCCCTGTACTATGCGATTGGAAAATATTTCCTTCTGTAATATGATCACAGGTTATACACCGGGTACCTCTACATTTAAAACAGCCAACTATAGATGGTAACCAAGTATCTTTTCTTACTTTAGGCAAAAAATAAGGAGATACATAATTTTGGATGCTTTTTGCCTTTCTAGATACAAATTTAACCCCACAAGTAATAACTTTCTCTAAAATAGGGTCAGTCTGCAAGATTGGAAGGCTTTCTCGCACAATGTCACAAATCTTTTTGTACTCTAGACTATAAGGGGTACTAAAAACAACTTTATCCAACGTGCTCTGCTTACTAAGGGACCTATTCATTCCCTTTTTGTATTGTAATAAAGACTCACGTAGCATGCTATCCACAACTTGTTTAGTATTTGACAGAAGTTTATCATTATAGCCCCTATCCTGAAGTCTACTGCACAAATTCTCACTTTGTTTTTTATACAGGGTTTCATTAGAGCATATTCTCTTTGCCCTAATGAATTGACCCTTCGGAATGGCCTTGAGTACATGTTGTGGGTGACAGGATTTATAATTAATAATGGTATTTCCACTTATAGGTTTCCTATGTAAATCTGTTACAATCAAACCATTCTCAATAGATATTTCAATATCCAGAAACTCAATCTTTTCTGGATTCTGGCATCCAACAAAACCCAAGTTGTAGTCATTACAATTTAAGTATTCAACAAAAGCGGATGCCGACCATTCATCTCCATCCCACACCAAAAGCAGGTCATCAATATAACAGCCAAAATAAATGATATGATCCTTGAAGGGGTTACTATCTGCATAGACGTGGAGTAGCTCCCACCATCCCATATAGAGATTGGCATATTTTATTTTGTAAATACTCAGACCAGCCCGCCTGGCACCAACAAACATGTCACGTTCAATGTCAATTAAATCCCCTTTCTTCCCCATTCTGATGCTCGGTTTGAACTTCAGCAAGTCGTCTTCACCAGGTCTAGATGCCCAAATGCATTAAGTTGCTGCCATGGTATTGACTGATTACCAATTTATGTTACCAAGCAATTGAACAGGTGTACCTAATAAAGTGGCCAGTGAGTGTATCTATCTATCTATCTATCTATCTATCTATCTATCTATCTATCTATCTATCTATCATCTATCTATCTATCTATCTATCTATCACACATACATATACATATTTAGACATGTGAATGTATGTATCACTATGTTAAAGCCCTTTGAAGGCTTTTTTTTTCTAACACATGAGACCTCATATCTATGAGCCCTTATAACTTTTTTATGTATTTTTTTTAATCATTGTTTATCAGACAGTGTTAATATGTGTATAACTTTTCTGTAAAAGGGACACTCAAGTAAAAATTAAACTTAATTATTCAGATAGAGCACTGAATTTTAAGCAACTTTCTAATTTACTTAAATTATCAAAACGTGCACAGTCTTTTTATATTTACACTTTTGAAGTAACCAGCTCCTACTGAGCACGTGCAAGAATTCACAGAATATACAAATATGCATTTGTGATCGGCTGATGGCTGTCATATGTTACAGGAGGAGTGGAAATAGAGAAAAAAAATTTGGCAGAAAAAATCTACTACTCATTTGAAGTTCAGACTAGGGGGTAGATTTATTATTAGTCAAGCGGACATGATTCGCTGTAGCGAATCATGTCCGCTCAATCTCGCTAAATGCCGGCAACATACGCTGTCAGCATTTAACAATGCACAAGCATTTCTAGCGAAATGCATGTGCAGTGCCGCCCCCTGCTCACTGGATACCTTTGTACAGAGATTTACTAGTTACAGCCAGTAATACACAATTATCCTCTGGTATCTCTGCACCACTGCTGGGGCCACCTCTGTAATGGAGCATCTCAGGATGTGGTCAAGACTGCCATGGGAGATAACCATCCACTCCATGGGGGGACCTCCGTCTCCTGTTAATCCTGAGATGCTATTTGTGACTTGTTTTGTTTTTTATGTGAGCTCTTCACTGTATTGTGTGATTAGCTTTTTATGGACTTTAATAAATGCTTTTGCTTAAGCTGCTTATGAACAATAAATTTGCTTTATTTATTGTCCTCTGCCTTGTGAACCAATTATAAATGACCCATTTTCTTAAGAGGATTGCTTACTTAACATATCCGAGGGGTTCCTGGTCCACCAATCTTCTTTCTTAAGGGTCATGTAACCAGGGCCGTCTTTAATATTGATTGGACCCTGGGCAAAAATTTTCTTGGGCCCCCCCCCACCCCCACCCCATGCAATTTCGCTCTCCACCCCAACATCCCAAAAAACAACTAAATCAATTTTTTTATTATTATTAGCCCAGCTGCGGATCATCCACTGCTGGGCTAATCATTTAAAAAAAAAAAAAAAAATTGCAATATGTGAAACTGGACCTAAGCAGTACTAATAAGTAAATAAATATATACATTCCTCCACTGTGGATTCATTTAATATTCTTTTGAATGTGATTCTGGTGTGAGGTTAGCTGGTTAAAGAGATTTAGGGCAGCCAACAGGAGCAAAGCAAGGTAAAGGATGAAGCATGGAGGTGCAGACAAATATAAGTTTACTGACTGGAACAGCAGAACTACTATGGGTAGCTGTAAAATCTGAGACAGAGAAAAAATAAAAACTATAAAAATAAACCTTACATTAATGTGTGAAGTATCAGCATGACGCTATACATCAGCCACACCAGCACATGTCGCTTCTTTGCTAGGAACAAGTTCCCTCTCACCCTGAACTAGACAATGCTGCATGGGGAGGGGCCTGTGTGCACTCACTTATTCTTCCCACTGACACCTTTCTACAAAGCACTATTCCCCTAACAAACTTCAGTTAGTTGATCTTAGGGCCACAGCAGAAAGAGCAGGGCTAAGGGGACCAGTAGACTGGATGCTGTCTGTCCAAGGCTGCATGGATACAGTGTGAGATGAGTCACACAGCCTCAAGACTGAAGAGAGCAGTGTATGCAGCTGCACAGATGCTCAAATCCTCACGTGCCTGCCGCTCCAGCGCAGTTACCTAGTAACAGTGGTAACCCCAGTAGGACCTTTTATGATGCAGTGGGAATGGTTGGATGCAGAGTTAGGGCTTTGTAGTCAGTGCTGCACAGTGCACATCTAAAACAGCACATGGCACTAGCTTGGCATGTCACATGACACCGGCACGGTCTGGCACAGTTTTTAAAAAAAATATAAGCAGAGTACTTTGAATTGTGACAGTATTAGGACTGAATGTGTGTGTTCCCCATGTCACATCAGCAGTCTGGTATGAACCATAAAAAAAAAATATATATATATTTTTTTTTTAGGACTCTTGGGCCCCTCAATAGAGACTGGGCCCAGGGCAGCTGCCCCTTTTTCCCTGTGTTAAAGACGGTCCTGCATGTAACCTTTAGTAAGATCCTTGGGTATTAGGCAGCAGCCTGGTCTCCATGTCTTTCTCAGAAGATCTGAGGAAGGATTCTGATATATTGAATCCCTAATGTTTGCTGTTCTGTAATTGCTAGAGCATATTTTGTGGCAGACTTGTGGGTAAAAACCCTTTGTTTGTTCTTTGTTGTACCTATGTGGCAATATTTGGATATTAAAATGTACTTTCTTTCTAACCTCTTTGTTGAGTTTTATTCCACTCTTTACTATTATTTTTGCAACTTTAGATCCTCAGAGTTTTATAGCCTGATGTATGTAAATGCCTCTTAATATCATGTAAAAAAAAAAAAATCTATTTCAGACCTCTTTCTAATTCTTTCCATTTTTATATGTGTTAAAATTGCAAAATGCCTCATGTCTTGCTATAAAATTAGGATTATTCTAGCCTTGGTTACCTAATTATCATACCTTGATTTTTATTGTGCCACCATATTTGTTTATGTTTGCCCATCCTATGAGGTTTCTGATTTTTTTCATTTTTGTTGTTGTTGTTGTTGTTGTTGTTTTAATATTTGTTTTCTCTATTTAGTCCTTTTCCAGGTTGCTCATGCATTGTAGTTTCTTACTTGACCTGGATGTTCTTATTGTCTTCTGACTAATCATTGTGTCTGACTTCTACTGGCCTTGTGTTCTGCTCTTGAATCCTGATTTTGGTGTAGAATACTGATGTGCAAGATATCTTCATGCATTGGGATTCTATTCTGGCTTCTGGTATCTGATGTTTCCTTTAGTGTAGCTGACTTCTCTGGTTCCTGCACCAAATGTGATATCATATTGTACTGATTTCTGATTAGCTCTGTTGACCTGGCTGGATTTGGTTCCTATTAACTATTTCCACCATAATTGCCACATCTATAAGGTCAGTGATTGATCTACAACTTTTGTATGATGTTGCCTGAAGTCACATCCAGATGCTAATCAGTGATATTGATTGGTTATGAACCTACATCTATGCTGACACTATCTATAAGTTGCTGTGATACTAAAAATCTAGCTTTTAATAAAGATAGGAAGAGAGAATATATGCCCTAGCTTAAAAATGTATTCTTTCTTAAACTAGGTAGTTTATTGGTGTTACTTCACATTTCTATGTTCTTAATACCCACAGTGTGGCCTTTTCACCTTTCTCTTTGGAATTTATTTACTGGTTTATAGAATTTAGTTTTCCTGAATCCACAATGGGTAAACGTTTTCCAGTTGTTACCATTCTTACACCAAACAAAAGAGGATGATGGGACTTTATTATTCATCGTCATTTTTTTGTTGTCTTTTATCATCTGTTGTTTTTTGATGATTTCCTCTATTATTGTTATTGGTGTTGGGAAGCAAATAAAAAAACAACAGCAAATATCTGTCTTTAATAAAAGAGAAAACTGCTAAACATGCTTTTTACTTAAAGGGACAGTCTAGGCCAAAAAAAACTTTCATGATTCAGATAAAGCATGCAATTTTAAACAATTTTCCAATTTACTTTTATCATCAATTTTGCTTTGTTCTCTTGGTATTCTTAGTTGAAAGCTTAACCTAGGAGGTTCATATGCTAATTTCTTAGACCTTGAAGGCCACCTCTTTTCAGAATGCATTTTAACAGTTTTTCACCACTAGAGGGTGTTAGTTCATGTATTTCATATAGATAACACTGTGCTTGTGCACGTGAAGTTATCTGGGAGCAGGCACTGATTGGCTAAACTGCAAGTCTGTCAAAAGAACTGAAATAAGGGGGCAGTTTGCAGAGGCTTAGATACAAGGTAATCACAGAGGTTTAAAGTATATTAATATAACTGTGTTGGTTATGCAAAACTGGGGAATGGGTAATAAAGGGATTAGCTATCTTTTTAAACAATAAAAATTCTGGTGTAGACTGTCCCTTTAAATGTAACAAAATCTATATTTTTTTTCCATGTGCTTCTTTTTTTCCAACTTTTTAAATTACACATGGGAATGAATAACTAGCTAACCTATGTGGATTTGCTAGCTCAACAACAGAGCGGATAAATATTTAATACAAGAGGTGATTGATTTCAGGTGAAACTATATCAATTGTGTTCTAAACTCTAGTGGAAGATTTGTGGATGACAGCTAAAAGCCTTCAACGATTACTAGCATTTTCTTTCGGTATCTCAAAAACTGCCTACAGGGCTAAATATACCCTTCAGTGTGAAATGTGACTTTTACTCATATAATTTCTTTTACTTTGTGTTTTTGTTGTTGTTTTTAAATAGCCTGCAGTTAAGATAAATCTGTTATGTGAACTGGATGTCTGTAATAGCTCTGTTCAGGGACAGAAACTATTAGATAATAGATGGAGCCGCACCTGTTATGCTGGCTTGAATAAACATGGTTGATTAACTTAATTATGATAAAGCCATGTTCTACATTTTTATTTTTTTTCCCCTCTGGTGCTCCATTCAAAATAAGTCTATTTTATTTTTATATAAAGTGTCAGTCAATCTGGCCATCAGAAAATATCCAATGAATATGAAATTGTTGACATCAGTATAATTTCTTTATTAAATGCTGTAAGTCTGCCCCATAATTATTTGTTATAGCGCATCTGTTTCAATAAAGTTATTCAAGTGGACAGGATATTCCAAAACAAGTTGGAATTTGTTTTACAGATCATAAGGTATAGTCATTTCTTTATCTAAAATAAATAAA
Organism: Bombina bombina; assembly: GCF_027579735.1. NCBI lineage: Eukaryota > Metazoa > Chordata > Amphibia > Anura > Bombinatoridae > Bombina > Bombina bombina. The sequence goes on along the minus strand of NC_069506.1, from coordinate 74,023,577 downwards.
TAAAAACTAAAAAAACCTAAAAAATAGAAAATGTTTTAAAAAAAATAAATATAAATGTATGCATGCACATGTGTTTAAATGTGTATATACTGTATGTCTGTAAATACATATATAAACATATAAAAACATAAATACATATGTACACATATACACACACACACACACACACATATATATATATATATATATATATATATATATATATATATATATATATATATATAATATATATATATATATATATATATATATATATATATATATATATATATATATATATACATATTAGACATGGACCCAGGCAGTACTTGACAAGGGGCGGTACTTCAGTGCATGAGTCAGTCACTGTCAGACTCAGACCACTCCTGTTTTCTGTCTCCATGGGGGAAGCCACAGGTTCCCAACAGCATAACCTCATAATGCACAAAGACACAGAACCACTCAGGGGTTGATATTCAAAGTGGAATGATTCCATCTCTTACCTAACTTTCTTCCCAGTTATTGTGCAATTGTGCATAAACATTAGTTGCATGCAGGTAGGCAGGCTTACTAAGGTTAGTGACCATGCTAGTAGGTTGACATGCCAATTACTGGGGAAGGGCCATCATTTCATTCTCGGGCCCAGGCAGCACAATATCTTGAGCCGGTCCTGTATTTAGACATGTGTACGTATGTATCTCTATGTTAAAGGGACAGTATAATATAAAATTGTTTTTCCCTTAATGAGTTTCCAATTACTTTTTTACCAGCTGCAGAGTATAAAATGTATGAGATTTGATTTTTTAAGGCTTATTTGTGTAAATGAATTAGCTGATTTTGTGTTTTGAAGCCACAACCTAATAAAATGGGTTGAGCTTGTAGGTATAATCAGATCTCATTACTTTATCACATTGTGTAAATATACCTGCTTCTTTATCTTATATCCAGAACAGCCAAAAAGGCAGCACCCGGGAACTCCAAAAAATAAAATAATCTTCAAGGACGAAATTGTAAAAGCAGAAACTCTCTCTTTATTGTACAAGGCAAAAATGTTGCACAAAGTACAAACCACCAACAAAAATATGGTCAGTCAAACATGTTTCGTAAGTAGGTTACAAATTACTTTCTCAATGACCAATCTTTATCTTATATCTGTCCATAAACCAATCACCAGTACTTGCAGAGAACAATGGAAAATTAACATTTTATTACCTTATCTCTTCTATAACCCACTGGGACTGTAATTTCTTGTACTGGCTGTGTTAACAGGATGGTGGGGATACAACAGGCTAAATAAACTAATTCAAATGTCAATATAAGGGTAATGGGAATTCAACTCCTGGCCACCAGGTGGAGGCAAACAACACCCCAGCAAAGCTTCAAGTATCCTCCCACTACCTACAATCCCCAGTCAAATTATACATGGTCTTTACATAATGATATGTACATAGTTTTGTTTTACTGAGCTAATTAAAAAAGGTGCTTTATAAAAATTGGGTTTCCACATATTAAGGAACAGGTTTTCTGTTAAAGGGACAGTGTACACTCATTTTCATATAACTGCATGTAATAGACACTACTATAAAGAATAAGATGCACAGATACTGATATAAAAATCCAGTATAAAACTGTTTAAAAACTTACTTAGAAGCTCAGTTTAGCTCTGTTGAAAAGGTAGTTGGAAAGCCCACTGCACGTGGGAAATAAGACACTCCCCCTCCCCCTTCTTTTGCATATAAAAAGACCCTTTACACAAACAGGAGCAAGCTGGAGTAGGTAGCTAACGGTATTCTCATAACACTTTGGGGCTTGGTTAGGAGTCTGAAAATCAGAGCAATGTTATTTAAAAATAAGCAAAACTATACATTTAAAAAAAAAAAAAAAAACCTTTATGGGCTATATAACTAGATCATCTACAAAACATTTATACAAAGAAAACATGTGTATAATGTCCCTTTAAGGACTGTTGAATAAAAAAATTAAAAATAAAAATAAGCAAAACTATACATTTTTTTTAAAAAAAAAAAAAAACAACTTTATGGGCTATATAAATAGATCTACAAAACATTTATGCAATGGAAAAATGAGATTATAATGTCCCTTTAATAGTGATGGGTGTGTGTATGTGTCATTTACTCCATAATACTGTCTGAGTGTGTGTGTGTGCCTATCTATCCCTGCCTGTGTGCGTGTGTGTGTCTGCTATTACTGCCTGAGTGTGTGTATGCCTATCTATCACTGCCTGTGTGTGTGCATGTCTCTGTCTATTACTGCCTGTGTGTGTGTGTGCATGTCTGTCTATTACTGCCTGTGAGTGCTGGCCGGACAGATAGCTCAGCATGCTAATGCACTGTGGCTGAGCTCTGTAGCAGCCTGAGAGTTGCAGGTTCGATCCCTGGCAAGGTGCACTCAGCCTTTCATCCTTCCAAAGTCGATAAAATGAGCAGCGCCTTAAGACCCTTACGGGTGATTAGCCACGCTTTACAAGTACCCAATACATACATACATGTCTCTGATTGTGAGTGACAGTCTCCCTAAGTGTGATGTGGGAACCCAGACGTGGACCCGTTGCTCAGTGTACCTAGAGAGATATGGCTGCACCTCACTGACGAGGCCCACAATAGGCCGAAACGTACGTCTGGGGTTTTGCTGTTTCTCTCGTTCAGAGAGGGATTGCCTGGTATTTCGGGGCTGGACTGTCCTGTGAAGTCAGGATCAGACTGATATACTACAAGAAAGTTCTTCTCTGTGAAAGGCACATGTTGAGCAAAAAGAGGCTGCTTCTTGGGTGGTAACTAGCCATAGAACAAGCTATTATGCTATTGTTCGTTCCCAGGTTGAGCGCTTCTCTCTTTTTATGTACTCAGTCTATTACTGCCTGTGAGTGCATATCTCTGTCTATTACTGCCTGTGTGTGCATGTCTCTGTCTATTACTGCCTGTGTGTGCATGTCTCTGTCTATTACTGTCTGTGAGTGCATATCTCTGTCTATTACTGCCTGTGTGTGCATGTCTCTGTCTATTACTGCCTGTGTGTGCATGTCTCTGTCTATTACTGTCTGTGAGTGCATGTCTCTGTCTATTACTGCCTGTGTGTGCATGTCTCTGTCTATTACTGCCTGTGTGTGCATGTCTCTGTCTATTACTGTCTGTGAGTGCATATCTCTGTCTATTACTGCCTGTGTGTGCATGTCTCTGTCTATTACTGCCTGTGTGTGCATGTCTCTGTCTATTACTGTCTGTGAGTGCATGTCTCTGTCTATTACTGCCTGTGTGTGCATGTCTCTGTATATTACTGTCTGTGAGTGCATGTCTCTGTCTATTACTGCCTGTGTGTGCATGTCTCTGTCTATTACTGCCTGTGTGTATAGTATATTTGAAAAATAAACAGCTATTACAGTTCTTTATCAAATTATTTATGTGCAAAAATCTCATAGACTTTAATAGTGAATTTTGCAAAAAAAAAAAATAGTTATAACTCTTCTAAATAATTGTAATAGACCCCTAAATATGTTACAAATACACCCAGTGACATATTGCAATCCTTTAGAAAATCTTACCTGATGACTTTTTTGCAAAGTTCAACTTTAAAGTCTATTAGACGTTTTGTAGATACATTTTGGATAAGAATTTAAAGGGATTGATATGCATTAAACAAAAAAATATGCATAGCTATGAGAAAAGTATAAATATAATGGCAATAAGTAAAAGATATAAAGATATTAGTATATTAGTAGAAAAAGGACACATTTAAAGGGATAGGAAAGTCAAAATTAAACTTTCATAATTCAGGATACACCAAAAAATGTTAAGACAATTCTATTATTCTTGTTCTCTTGGTATCCATTGTGGAAAAGCATATGTACATATCCTTAGCAGCAGCAATCCACTACTAGGAGCTAACTGGTGGTTGGCCACAACACACATTTGTCTCTTTTCATTTGCTCACCAGATGTGTTCAGCTAGGTCCCAGTAGTGCACTGCTTCTTTGGAGCTGACCTGACAGAGTGACATGCAAGGTCTAGGAGGGGGACTTTAGAATCTGTATAGGGGGCGCATTTTGGAATTTTGCCCTGGGAGCCAGATTCTTAGAAACGGCCCTGGTCTCAGCCTTCCTATAACATGTCCCAGTCTTTGACAGATTCACATGCAGTGCACTTCGGTTTCTCGCAATCAGTTTCTAGGAGTGTTTGTTTGCCTAAAGATGTTTGCTGCGCAGTTGACTTCTGCAGTTTCTGCATCCCCAAGTTCTTTACCTAGCTCTGGTAAAAGGAAGAGGAAATCTAAGAACATTTCTATGGGTTCTGTTTCCGCCAAGACTGATTTGGTTAGTATTTCTCAGTTATCGAGCGTGGATCATTCCGCTGCAGCTTCTGAGGGCGAGATCTCTGATTCATAATATGCGGTTTATAGTACAGTAGATTCTGAGGAGGTTAATGTTAGATTTAAACTGGAGCATCTCTGTTTACTTTTGAGGAGGTATTAGCTACTTTGGATGACTCTGAATCAATTGCAGAGGCTCCTAAGAGGGCTAATAAACTGAATAGAGTTTTTGATGTCAAAGCTAAATTTGTGGAGGTTTTTCTGTTCCAGATCGCATGTCTGACATTATATCTCAGGAATGGGAGAAGCCGGGTGATTCTTTTAACCCATCTCCTGTATTTTAAGTTTTTTGTCGCACTGTCCCTAGAGTAGAGGGCGCTATATCTACCTTAGCCAAGAGAACTACTATTCCTCTTGAGGATAGTTCCTCTTTTAGAGACCCTATAGATAAGAAACTGGAGGGTTATTTAAGAAAAATGTTTCTTCATTAGGGTTTGCAGTGGCAACCAGTTGCTAGTATTGCAAAAGTTGCTGGTTCAGCCTCTTATAGATGTGACTCATTTTCTGTTCTAATTTCAGAGGAGTCTACTATAAAGGAGATCCAAGATAGGATCAAGGCTAATACTTTTATCTGTGATGCCAGTATGCAGGTTGTCAGGCTGGGAGCCAAGATTTCTAGTTTTGAGATACTAGCCCTCAGAGTCCTTTGGTTATAGTCTTGGTCTGTGGATATGACTTCTGAATCCAAGCTTCTGTCTCTACCTTTTAAGGGCAAGATTTTATTTGGTCCTGGTCTGGAGTTGGATCAGAAATATTCCTTACAGTCAGTTTGTGAGGATGAGGAGGAATTGCACTCATACTGACAACTTTAAGAAAGAAGCAGAATATCTAGAGAATACATTTTTAAGGAACATTTTTAAGGAAGGGCTATGATCCAAATTTAATAAAAAATGCCAAATTAAAGGCTCTTGAGAGAAATAGAGAGGAATTGATAACTAAGGAAGCATCAACTCTTGAAAAACCTAAAGCAGTAGATGAGGCACCAATCCGGTTCATGTCTACATACAATGAAGGCTCAAACAAAATAAAAAATATTTTGAAAAAACACTGGCCCATCCTTAGAGCGGACCCTATACTGGGTAACCAAATAGGGGAACAACTTACGGTCACTTTCAAGAAAGGTAAAAATCTTAAAAATATTTTAGCCCCCAGTAGATTAAAGAACAATGATGAACAGAAAGACATAACAACAAAAACAAAAATTGGTTAGAAAATAGCAAGAACACTTCCATTCAATTTATGAGTATTCATTATTTAATGCAACTTTTAATTTATTAACAATCCTAAGATTCAAGAGAAAGAAACATAATTGATGTTACTATTTCTACATTAAAGTTTTTTTCAGTCCCTGAAACCTCATGGTTTAAATGAAGAGATAAACTATGCTCCTTTTCTTTGATTTTGATTTTTTTAGGATTAGAGTATCTTGTGTTTTATAAGTAAAAACTTAAGAAAAATAAGTTTTCGGTAGTGAGAAAGCAGATACATGAACAAATGATTAATTATATCACTGTAGCAAAAGGAAAAAGTTATAGGATCTTAAAAACTGAAAAAAAAAACTTTAATGTAGAAATTGTAACATCAACTATGTTTCTTTCTCTTGAATCTTAGGATTGTTAATAAATTAAAAGTTGAAATAAATAATGAATACTCATAAATTGAAGTTTAGTGTAAATACCATTAATTAAAATAGAAATAAAAAACTGCAAAACATGAAATTAGAATTGATGAAGAACAAAAGTGATAACTGTATATACATATACGACTTTGAATTTTGAAGAGCAACAATTGTGAAAAATAAGAAATAGCAATATATAATAATGGTCTTGTTCTTTAATGTCTAGAATTCACAGTAAGAAAAATATACGTTAACATTTTAATATTAGAAATTAAGTTTTTTTAATGTAAATTAAATTGAAAGTATTAATCCCCCAAAATTAACCATGGAATAATTCAGCTATAAGCTTTGAAAGTGCCATATGAGTATGCTAATATTTCACCAAAAGGGAGGAACAAAAGAACGGTACAAAAGTCAGAATTATGACCAATGGAGATCAAGCCGGACGAAGCCCTGTATACGTCACCACTAAGGGTGAAACGCGCGTAGCTGAGAGTTGCAGCTGAGCCCTCAACACCATGCTGATCCAAAGAAAGAGAGCAGCGGTACAGAGCGAGGCACACTCATTGTGAGTTGGAAGAAATCCGTAGCTAGAGTGGTCAAGTGAGTATTCCCCATGGGGGGAGGAAAAGAAAAGGAGACTACAATCAAGGTAAAATTCAATATCTATTTTTTTACAGACAGTGGAGTTGAAGAGACAACCTAGCAAGGTGTGCGGAAGCATAGCTACACAAGCCATAATCCCTTGAGGTGTTATACACTCCATAACTGCAATGGAGAATGTTACAAATTTAACCTCACGCACATAAACCAATTAACTAAAAAGCATGGTGAACAATAATATAACTCCTCGAGAGATAAGTCCCACTCTTGTACCACTACACAAAGCGAACATTTTATTCAAGCCCTATTATTCATAAGAACGTTATATACTATATGGCTGAAAAAACAATAATTGGAACATTTAAGAAATACAGCTTTCTTGGATACATATTTAAATCCTATTTGGATACAAACCAGGAACAGTTTCTTGCTTATATGAACTAAATTGTTTCTATTTCAACTATAGTTATAAACAAGTGGGGCCACGTTCGTTATGTATGAATGACAATGATTCTATTATAATCGTCAGCAATAAATCATATGTGCTCTATAAGCATCAATATTTATTCTGACAAGGTTTTTATTTAGAAATTTTAGCAGTTTTTTCTGCAAATTGTAAAATGTATGGTTGATGTTAGGGTATGTTAGTATTCATACTTTAATCCATGGTAAACAGGGAATGTAGAGGGATGCCATCCTTTGATGGAATCACTAGTTTTTTGTATATTTAAACCTATACTCTGGTGCCGGATAAAGGGATCTTACTGTGTGATTTTTCTTTCCCACAGCTTTTCTCCTTAGTGTTATTTAAATTATTGTTTCCCCCCGAGCACAGTGTTGATCTGATATTAACTTACAAATCAGATCACTCGAATGAGTTAGCTATAATAAGAGGAGTGGTACGAGTCAAAGCACAATTGACATATATATATGTATATGTGTTATGTATATACACATATAAACACATAAATATATATATATATATTCATATACATATATATTTAAGCTTTGCTGCCCAACGCTGCATGACTTATTCCCTATGCTGCGCTTGGTTATGTGCCATGTATATATCGGCATCAGGACGAGGCTCCCATTGGAGCCTATAAAAGCACGGTCTCATGAGCGCAAAGCTTTCATGCATTGCGAATGCGAGGTCAACTTGTAATACCAGCGCACTTTTGCATGTGCCGGTATTACTGCGTGGAGTGCAAATATTGAGCTCCATTAGTAATCTAGCCCCTAATGGGAAAAAAATATCCAAATAAGACCATTCTGTTTCAGGCTGTACTATATCAACCGTTGTTGGCTATGATCTTTTTTATCAGAGCTTCGGAATGTTGGTTAAAGTGACAGTAAAGTCATAATTAGATATTCATGATTTAGACAGAGCATACCATTTTAAACAACTTTCCAATTTACTTCTATTATTTAACTTGCTTCCTTCTCTCATTATCCTTTTGCTGAAAGGTTTATCTAGTAAGCTCAGGAGCAGCAAAGAACCTAGGTTCTAGCTGCTGATTGGTGGCTGCGTATATATACCAATTGTCATTGGCTCACCCATGTGTTCAGTTAGAAACCAGTAGTGCATTGCTGCTCCTTCAACAAATGATACTAAGAGAATGAAGCAAATTTGATAATAGAAGTTAACTGGAAAGTTGTTTAAAATTGTATGTTATACCTAAATCATGACAGAACATTTTTGGATTTCATGTCCCTTTAAAGGGGACATTAAACCCAATTTTTTTTTCATGATTCAGATTGAGCATACAATGTTAAACAACATTCCAATTTTCTTCTATAATCTAATTTGCTTCATTCTTTAGATATCCTTTGTTAAAGAAATAGTAATGCACATGGGTGAGCCAATCACATGAGGCAAATATGTGCAGCCACCAATCAGAAGCTACTGAGCCTATCTAGATATGCTTTTCAGGAAAGAATATCAAGAGAATGAAGCAAATTAGATGATAGAAGTCAATTTGAAAATTGTTTAAAATGTTACTCTCTATCTGAATCATGAAAGAAAAAATTTGGGTTTAATGTTCCTTTAATTCACTTACAAAAAAAATCTTCTTGCAGGCTTTGCTACAGAAATATGATTACGCACTTTTGTGTTTTCATTTCTAGCTGAAGCTACAGCAGAACTAATAAACACTTAGGGCGCGATCCGATATAGATCGTAGTTTGCGGCGCAAGCGAGGGAACCCGCGTCGCCCGCAGTTTCAGCTCGCAACTCGAGCTATCCCATATACGGCGCCGTCAGATGCTAACGTGCCGTAAGTCGGATAAACCAGCGATGTCCAGAAATCTGCGCAAGTACAAATTTCTGGCGTCGCCAGTGACTTGCGCCACGTTAGAAACTGCCGGCGCCTACAAAACCTGACTAAAGTCTAAATCACCTGCACTGTCTAACACGCCTCCCTAACATAGCCCGACACGTCTAACCCTCTATCCGCTATCCCCCCTCACTATCCTAACAATAAAATATGTATTAACCCCTTAAGCGCCGCTCCCGGAGCCCGCCGCTACCTAATAAAGTTATTAACCCCTAAACCGCCGCCAGCTATATTAAATCTATAACCCCCTAAAGTGAGCCCCTAACACCGCTGCAATCTACCTTACCTACCCCCTAAAGTAAGCCCCTACTCCGCCGCTATCTATTTTAAAATTATTAACCCCTAATCTAATCCCCTTACCCCGCCGCCATCTATATTAAATTATTTAACCCCTAAAATACTAAACTATCCCTACCACTAACCCTACAAATAGCCCTGAAAAGGGCTTTTTGCGTGGCATTGCCCCAAAGTAACAGCTCTTTTGCCAGCCCTTAAAAGGGCTTTTTGCGGGGCATGCCCCAAAGAATTCAGCTCTTTTGCCAGCCCTTAAAAGGGCTTTTGGCGGGGCTTTGTCACAAAACTGCTCTTTTGCCTATAATCTACATCCCCCTACACCGCGGCCACCTATAATAAATGTATTAACCCCTAATCTAATCCCCCTACACCGCCGCCAGCTATATTAACAATATTAACCCTAATTATATTAGGGTTAATATAGTTAATATAGTTATTATATTATGTATATTAACTATATTAACCCTAATTATATTAGGGTTAATATAGTTAATATCGTTATTATATTATATATATATTAAGTATAATAACCCTATCTAACTCTAACATCCTAACTAAACTCTTATTAAAAAGAAATCTAATATTAATATTATTAATTAAAATATTCCTATTTAAATCTAAATACTTACCTATAAAATAAACCCTAAGATAGCTACAATATAATTAATAATTACACTGTAGCTATGTTAGGGTTTATATTTATTTTACAGGTAAATTGTTAATTATTTTAACTAGGTATAATAGCTATTAAATAGTTATGAACTATTTAATAGCTACCTAGTTAAAATAATCACCCAATTACCTGTAAAATAAATCCTAACCTAAGTTACAAATACACCTACACTATCAATAAATTAAATAAACTACAAATATCTATCTAAAAATACAATTAAATAAACTAAACTAAATTACAAAAAACAAACACTAAATTACAAAAAATAAAAAAAAGATTACAAGATTTTTAAGCTAATTACACCTATTCTAAGCCCCCTAATAAAATAATAAACCCCCAAAATAAAAAAAATTCCCTACCCTATTCTAAATTAAAAATAGTTCAAAGCTCTTTTACCTTACCAGCCCTTAAAAGGGCCTTTTGTGGGGGCATGCCCCAAAGAAAACTGCTCTTTTGCCTGAAAAAAAAACACAATACCACCCCCCAACATTACAACCCACCACCCACATACCCCTAATCTAACCCAAACCCCCCTTAAATAAACCTAACACTACCCCCCTGAAGATCTCCCTACCTTGTATTCACCCCGCCGGGCAGAACTCTTCATCCGATCCGGGCGATGTCCAATCAAGCGGCAAAGAAGAATTCTTCATCCCGGCGATGTCTTTCTTCAAGCGGCAGCAAAGTCTTCTTCCATCGGGCAGCATCTTCCATCAAGCGGCAACTTCAATCTTCATTCTTCGCTCCTCCAACGCGGAGCATCCATCCCGGCCGACGACTGAACGACGAATGAGGTACCTTTAAATGACGTCATCCAAGATGGCGTCCATCGAATTCCGATTGGCTGATAGAATCCTGATTGGTTCAGCCAATCGGATTGAACTTGAATCTGATTGGCTGATTCAATCAGCCAATCAGATTTTTCTACCTTAATTCCGATTGGCTGATAGAATCCTATCAGCCAATCGGAATTCGACGGACGCCATCATGGATGACATCATTTAAAGGTACCTCATTCGTCGTTCAGTCGTCGGCCGGGATGGATGCTCCGCGTTGGAGGAGCGAAGAATGAAGATTGAAGATGCCGCTTGATGGAAGATGCTGCCCGATGGAAGAAGACTTTGCTGCCGCTTGGAGAAAGACATCGCTGGGATGAAGAATTCTTCTTTGCCGCTTGATTGGACATCGCCCGGATCGGATGAAGAGTTCTGCCTGGCGGGGTGAATACAAGGTAGGGAGATCTTCAGGGGGGTAGTGTTAGGTTTATTTAAGGGGGGTTTGGGTTAGATTAGGAGTATGTGGGGGTGGGTTGTAATGTTGGGGGGTGGTATTGTGTGTTTTTTTTCAGGCAAAAGAGCAGTTTTCTTTGGAGCATGCCCCCACAAAAGGCCCTTTCAAGGGCTGGTAAGGTAAAAGAGCTTTGAACTTTTTTTAATTTAGAATAGGGTAGGGAATTTTTTTTATTTTGGGGGGCTTTATTATTTTATTAGGGGGCTTAGAATAGGTGTAATTAGCTTAAAAATCTTGTAATCTTTTTTTTATTTTTTGTAATTTAGTTTAGTTTAGTTTAATTGTATTTTTAGATAGATATTTGTAGTTTATTTAATTTATTGATAGTGTAGTTGTATTTGTAACTTAGGTTAGGATTTATTTTACAGGTAATTGGGTAATTATTTTAACTAGGTAGCTATTAAATAGGTAATAACTATTTAATAGCTATTATACCTAGTTAAAATAATTAACAATTTACCTGTAAAATAAATATAAACCCTAACATAGCTACAATGTAATATAAATTAGATTTATTTAATAATAATTTAGTTAGGGGTGTTAGGGTTAGATAGAGTTAATATAGTTAATATAAATACTATAGTAACTATATTAACTATATTAACCCTAATATAATTAGGGTTAATATAGTTAATATATATAATGTAATAACTATATTAACTATAATATACTTAGGGTTAATATAGATAATATAGCTGGCGGCGGGGTAGGTAGATTAAATTAGGGGTTAATAATTTTAATATAGATGGCGGCGGTGTAAGGGGCTTATATTAGGGGTTAATACCATTAATATAGGTGCGGCGGTGTAGGGAGGGCAGGTTATAGGGCAAAAGAGCTGTTAACTTTGGGGCAAAGCCCCGCAAAAGGCCCTTTTAAGGGCTGGTAATAGAGTTTATTACTTTATGGATATTAGATTAGGGGTTAATAATATTAATATAACTGGCGGCGGTGTAAGGGGTCAGATTAGGGGATAGATCAGGTAGATGGCTGCGGTTTTAGGGGCTCACAGTAGGGGGTTAGTTTATGTAGATGGCGGCGGTTTAGGGGTTAAATACTTTATTAGGGATTGCGGCGGAGGATCGCGGTTGACAGGTAGATAGACATTGCGCATGCGTTAGGTGTTAGGTTTTATTTAGCAGATCGCGGTTGACAGTTAGATAGACATTGCGCATGCGTTAGGTGTTAGGTTTATTTAGCAGCTAGTTTAGAGAGTTACGGGGCTCCAATAGTCAGCGTAAGGCTTCTTACGGCTGCTTTTTGTGGCGAGGTGAAAATGGAGTAAGATTTCTCCATTTTCGCCACGTAAGTCCTTATGCTGTATATTGGATACCAAACTGCGCGGGTTTGGTATACCTGCCTATGGCCCAAAAAACTACGGGCGACGGCAGAAATATACGCGCGTAACTTCTAGGTTACGCCGTATATAGGATACCAAACCCACGCAAATATTGGTGTCGCCAGCTTTTGCGGGCGACGATTTTTATCGGATCGACCCCTTAATGCTAACGTCATGATTGCAGCTAATAGCTTTAGGAAAGTGTTCTGGTTGTAACTCTAGATAGCAAATTCTGACTCTAAACCTAATATTTGCAGCTTTCCTTTTAAAGCTAAAAAGCTGTTTCCACAGTGCAGAGATCCCTTGATTTGAAAGAACTTGATGTTTATTCAATAGGAAAATAGAAGGTTCAATATTTGCTTTTTCGGGCCTATACGCTTCTATTTATTTTTTCTATTTTTTTTTCTGTCCTGTGAATTCAATAAAAAAAAAACTTTATGTGAAATTAATATTTCATGGAAAGACTTGCTGCCTCATCCCAGCTTGAAAATTGCATAAATCATAGAAACATAAATAAGAACCAAAAAGGCCCTTTAAGTCTACCCATATTACATGTTATTTATTTCTTAGTCATCCATAAAGATTTGTATCCTCCCCTCATGACAGTTGTGAGTTGACTGTTAAACTCCATTGTAATCAGTGGAACCACATCTGCCTTGTTACTGTTCCACTGGGAAAAACATAAGTTTGGTTTCCATCTTTTTTTGAAGAGAATAAGGAAGTTTAAGGAGTTGACAAATTTGCCGTAGGAGATTGACAAATTATACAGTGATTACTTAAAAAAAACTTTATTTTACAATCTGATACAGTTTGGTAGAACACAATTTTTAATACAAATAATAAAACTAGTTTCCCCTTAAAGGGACAGTATACACCAATTTTCATATAACTGCATGTAAAAGACTCTACTATATAGAAGAATATGTGCAGATACTGAACTAAAAATCCAGTATAAAACCTTTTAAAAGCGTACTTAGAAGCTCCCAGTTTAGCACTGTTGATGAGGTTAGGCTGAGACACCCAGTGAAAGGGGCTGGGGAAACAGGAACAGCAGACACTTCCCCCTTCCCCTTACCCTGCATATAAAAAGTCAGATTATACAAACAGACATCAGTAAACATCTAAAACTTTAGGGCTTGGTTAGAAGTATGAAAAACAGCACAATGTTATTTAAAAAATAAGCAAAACTATACATTTTTACAAAAACACTCACAGATGGGCCATATAAATAGATTATCTACAAAACATTTATGGAAAGAAAAATCTAGTGTACGATGTCCCTTTAATATGTTCCCAATTACTTTGCTCCTTTATGTTAATGCCATAGCTGGATTTGGTCTTTGAAACCACAACCCCTCAAAATAGGCTAAGCTTGCAGAGAGATCAGACATCCTTATCTTATCACTCAAATGCTTCTCTTTCTTATCTCAATCTGTATACAATACTTAGAAGGATCAATTGAAAATGAACATTTTATAACTTTACCTCTCCCACTCCCTACTGGGAGTGTATTTTTTTTTTCTGCTGGCTTTGTTATATAGCTTTTCAATAGCCAATACTTAAGTATAGAAAGTTTCAGTATAAGTAGGGATACCACAGGCATAATCAGCTATTTCAAATGCTGATATAAAGGCAAAGGAACTATTTGTAAATAATTTAGTACACTCAGGGTTAGAATACAAGTAGTGCGCTAGCGTTAATTTGCACCTATATATCAAGTTGAAAGTAAACGCAGTCGCACAAGCGCAAATGAAATTTGCAGTCATCTTGTTAGAGCAGTCCTTACGTAAAGAGTTAGGGCTCAATAAAAGTTGCACCAAACACAACATAAATAAATTAAAATAAAGTTTTACACTCATATACACACTATATAATAATAATTATTCACACACACATATATATATATATATATATATATATATATACACATCTAAATATCTTTATGTATGTTGTCTATATATATATATATCTATATATATATATATATATATATACAGTACATATATATATATATAGATATATACATATGTATACATGTGTATTTGTGTATATATATGTAAATACATACATAAGTACACATATAAACACATATGGGGTAGGGGGCAGCAGAATGTTGAGTTCCTAGGGCAGCACAAAACCTAAATACACCACTGACAGAGATACTTACATATACATGTCTAAATAGGGTTGCCAGGTGTCCGCCACAAAAATATTGAACACCCAAGAAAACAACTGCGGGTGGGGGGGAAGTTTGAGGTGACATTATATATATATATATATATATATATATATATATATATATATATATATATATATATATATATATATATATATATATTATATATGTGTGTATATATATATATATATATATATATATATATATATATATAATATATATACATATAATGTGTATACATATATATATATATATATATATATATTATATATGTGTATATAATATTTATATAATATATGTACATATAATATATATATATAATATATATATATATATATATAATATTATATATATATATATATATATATATATATATATATATATATATATAATATTTATTATATATATATAATATATAATATATATATATATATATAATTACTTTTTTTGTGGGTGATATTAAATCTTAACAAACTGGTCTGAGAGACAACCATGCCACATACCTCATGACTCCTCATTGTGTACTTGACTAGATCGGTCGGTCAATCACCAGGTCTTACCCGGTCAGTGTCACACACAGTGAAGTGACAGATTGCTGCTGACTGAGTGAACGGTATGCAGACTCAGAAGCACTCAGCAGCCAGCAAACAGCACAGCCCGGTCTTCTCAATGACGTGATGTCACGTGCACGGCGTGATCACGTGACGTCCGTCCGACAGACTCTCAGTCAGTGCAAGCTGCACGGTTGTGTCCACCAGGAGTCCGGCTCTAGCTGAGCTAATAGCAGCCAACTAACAGGCTAGATTGGGTGCCGGACTGCTGGTTTGGAGTGGGTCACAGGCTAGTAGTGGAACTCTGGGAGGGAACTTTTTATCGGAGGAATAAAATAAAAAAATTGAAAGTACAGACAGTGTGACTGTCTTAGAGAGGATTGTCCGGTATTTTTGTATTTGTATTACCGGGCAGCAACTGAAAATAACGGACTGTCCGGTCAAATACCGGACAGCTGGAAACCCTATGTCTAAATATATATATATTTATAAGTGTGTACATATGTATTTATGTATTTCTATGCTTATATATTTATTTACAGACATATAAACTCATAAATACATACGTATACATTATATTTATATATATATATATATATATATATATATATATATATATATAAAAACAGATTAATACAGCGCTATAAATGTAGATAGTCCCCAAGCAAGAAAAGAAAAGTACCAGTAATGTCCTATGTTTATAGGTCTCCCTGTGATATTCCAATGACACCAAATCTTTGATATCTGGAGGGAAGAGAGGGTTCTTTTCTTCTACCTGCAGCCAACTCCCAAAAAACGAAATCCCCCTGTAGACAGGAGAGCTTCTTGGAACAAATCTAAAACAGAAGAGGGAAGGGCGCACAGAAAAAAAAGGCCTCCCGGTATAGTATGTCAAGAAGATATTTTTTATATATATTGTAATGCAGTGACGAATGAACACTCACATGTTGCAACCTCAACTTTATGAGATATAGATAAGACACAAATTGATTATCCACTTGGGAAAAGGCAATCCAGACCCCTTTCTGCGTTCAGCCTCCTGCTCTTTCTTCAGACAGTGTATACACCCTTCCAGCAGAAGATTAACCACTTCAAAAAGATGTCACCTACCTGCATGTGTGCTACATTTACACCTGCAGGAGTTCCTAGTATCAGGTGGAACTTCCTGTAAATCAGATAAAAAGAACTGTGCTGACATCTTTTTGAAGTAGTTAATCTTCTGCTGGAAGGGTGTATACACTGTCTGAAGAAAGAGCAGGGGAGAGGGGAGATGGAGAGAGGTGAGAGAGAAAGAGG